>NW_026137029.1:0-19330 GCF_000699445.3 Schistosoma haematobium | reverse complement strand
CAGTCAAACAAAAGCACGTTAAAACAAACACTAGTACAGTTGGTTATAATAATAATTGTTTTTATTAAACCAGTCGTGTTCTCGTGATAAATGTGAGTCACTACAGGAGCCCCCGCTAGAAAGGGTTAACACTTTCGATAAATAGCGGTTTAAATCGTGGGACTGATCGGCTGACGAGCGATTGTAGGACGGAAGAATTGGCGAACAGGAAAGCGATCGTTGATCGTCGAGTTGCCAACGTAAGTCGTTTTCGGGGAACGGTACCAGGAGCGATGTGTTGTATTTATTGCTTGAGTTGGCATGCTACACCAGAGTGGTTTGTATCCAGAATCTGAAGAGGGCGTTCGTAGGGGTGCGCACCAGAAACGCTGCAGACGTAGGACGAAACCACGTTGGGCCAAAAGACCAGAAGCGACCGTAACGACCAAGTTCGAGACCAAGCGTATGCCAAGCATTCGAAACCAAAATATCGACTGAGTGCGTTGACAAGAGCATGGGTGGCCAGGCCAGCCTTCGCCAAAGTTGACTGAAGTCGACGGAACCAAACAGAGGTGGTCGAAGGCGTGGGCTCAGGAAACAAAAAGAAAATCAAAAAAGAGAAGAGTGTAGCATGCATGTAGCGTAGGAATAACACTACACCGTATCGGTTGTTGACTGTGCGACTAGTCGAGGAAGCGTACGGGCAACCGTACTCGGCGACCGGAACGTGAGACGGCAGTCTCGTTCGTATCGCGTGAGCCTGTAATCTCATCCGAGGTCAGAGGCGGCGTGGTCTGCTGATCTGGACGTGAGACTATCGTCTCGTCCGTAGACGGTGCAGATAACGCGTGCTGTTGACCGGGACGTGAGAATGAGGTCTCAGATGTATCTAGCGTGGGACCTGAAGATGGTTTGAGGATCCTGCTAGTAGGTTTGCTAGGTCTAGCACTGAATTTCAGGTTACCAGATAGGGCACTGTCATCGACGTGTGCTGGTTTGAGACGATCAACGCTGACGATCTCGACGCGTCCATATCGATCAACCTTGAAGGTCTTTTCGTGACGAGCGATCACGTGAAAAGGGCCTTCGTAAGGTTGTTGCCAAGGTTTGCGTACCGAATCTACTCGTACAAAAACATGCGAACAGGTAGATAACTCTCTCGAGAGAGCGACCTGTCGATGTTGTATTCGAGTTGACACCGGAGACAGCGTCCACATAAATGCAGACAGTCGATGGACGTAGTCTGACTTACCGAAATTAGGTCTGCTCCGTGGTGTGAATTCTCCGGGCAGACGCAATGTCGTGCCGTATACCAGTTCAGCGGCGGAACATTGTATATCTGCCTTCAAGCTCGTTCGAATACCTAAGGAGACGAGCGATAAGGTTTCGTACCAGTTGTCGTTCTCGTGTGCTCGTAGAGCACTTTTAAGTTGGCAATGAAACCGTTCAACTTAACCATTTGATACTGGGAGGTAGACGTTAATGCGTATGCGAATGCATTCCGTACCAAGCAGCCGGGTCAGCGAAGAGAATAAATAATAGGGGAAAATTTCTCGAATAAACCGTGGAATTCATCGTCACGCGAATAAAAAAGTAACAAGGATTCGGTACACATACATGTGAGTCTATTATATTAATACTATTCTTATCGTTATCCGTCATGTCGAGTATATTATATATTAAATATGAAAATATACGACAGACGTGGATAGATAAATCATAGACTAACCGAATTGGCTTCTTTGGAAGATTTGACCAGAAGCTGAGGCGTGTTCCAAAATACGGGTCACCAATTGTAGCGTGGCGTCGAGTTGAGATTAACTATGAACACCGCTACCAAGAAACACGTGCCAAATAGATCAGAAGGCGTAAGAAGCTCGTTCCAAATGACTCCATAAAATCTCCGAGAAGCCAAATATCAGAAGGCAATTAATGGACCAAGTCGAGTTATATTTGCTGGCGATCTCGTGGCATCGAAAGGATACCGAGATCGTGCCAGGATACAACCTTGGTTACAGAAGGTAACCGAATTCGCGCGAAGTTACAATCGAAGTGTAAGTACAAGAATGGAAGCACAAAGTAGCTGTCATTAGCACAGTCAAACAAAAGCACGTTAAAGCAAACACTGGTACAGTTGGTTATAATAATAATTGTTTTTATTAAACCAGTCGTGTTCTCGTGATAAATGTGAGTAACTAAAGGTCGGCAATTCATTCTTGAATTACAGAAACAAGCTGCCAAGTGTAATTTCGGTGGTCAACTTTATGTGCAACTGAGAGATCGATTAATTACAGGAATTAACATACCGAGTTTGGAAAGAGAGCTGTTAAGAATGCCAAACTGTTCCTCTCAAGATGCTAGAACTGCATGTATTAACTACGGAGCAGTCAATGAACTTGATATCCAGTTGATGAAGATTTCTAATACTTTGCTTAGTGGTCGTGATGAACTACAATCTCAGGGTCAATCAAACTTGCGTTCATTTAACAGTGATTCCTATTCTCGTGTAAATATGAAAGGTGTTTCAACAAGGAATTACAAAGCAAATCACAAAGGTGAGATGAAGTTTGGTAAAGGTTTATCATGTGGAAAGTTTCATGCTCGCAATCCATGTGTATTTCGTAATGCTAAATGTTTTAAATGTGGTAAGGTAGGACACATTCAGTCAGTATGCAAAGCTACTGTCCATTTTGCTTCAAGCTGTACTAAATCTTGTAATTTAAATTTAAATAATTCGGATGTTTCTAATGATCATTTATCTTTATCAACGATTTCAAAAGACAGTACAGAGTCATATGACAGTTCAGAGTTAAATGTAATCCAGAATTCTTGTGAGACAACAGTTCCTAATCAACCGATTTATCAGAATTCTCATGCTATTGTACCAGGTATGACTTTTCCTAATGATTCACATATTTCTAATGAAATTACTTGCAATTCTGAGGAAAATATGTTAAATGAACCTAATCATGATCGAAAACCTGATGTGGTTTGGATAGATGCTGATTTTTCTAACGATCCTACGCTCTGCAATGACAGTCCTAATGAATTTCATAAGAATATTTCAGAAGAATCAAATCCTGATGTCATATCATATATTACCTATCCTCATAATGCATTTGATCCTTGTGAAAAACCTGCTCAATGCGAAGCACGAGTACTAAGTGACCTCGAGTTTTATTACATTTCGGATGATTTCATATCAACTGCTGTTTACCCTTATCACAAAAACAGTTCTAATGTTTACTCTAAACAATGTGAGAAATATGTTTTAAATGAAGCCACATTATTCATAACTTGGGGATATAAAGATCCAAAATTATTTCGTGGGGGAGGATAGTGTTGAAAAATCTATGGTTCAAATTCTAGATATTATTGATTTCATTACAAAACCGACATGCTGGTTGTATACAATTCCAGGTGAGTCTGTTCCGATTTCGTTTGTTAATTCCAATACTAATGAGCACTTTCTAGATACTACAAAGTTTTTATCTTATACAATGTAGGACAGACTCAGGATGAACTTAACAAGAAGACGTACAACCGATTACAAACACTTATACTTCTATTTAAGCTGTGGCGGATGTGGTGTTTGAATTAACTAATGATTCTTTTGTACTTGTTGAATGCTCGATTTCGAATTCTAAATACAATACATTCGTTTGTGCCTGTGTCTTCTTAATTCAATTGCGTTAATCCTGGAATTCCTAGTTCATACGAGAATTCGAATACTATATTGGCGTCGCGATGGAGCCTGCAATGGAAAAGTTAGATATTCATTCAACTCCTGGAGCTTTTGAGGATTATTTGGAAAGGTTCGAAATCTGGAGCATGACCAAAGAAGATGATGAGGATGTTAATATTGTGGCATACTTCCTCACATTCATTGGGAGAGAAGCGTACAGCTTACTAAAAACTTTGGCATATCCAGAAAAATCTATCTCACTCCCTTATGCAACTCTTAAAGAGCTATTATTAAGTCATGTAAAATGCACCAGTTTTGAATGCCGTGAAAGGGCGAAGTTTCATAAGATGGTTCGTCAAAATGACCAAAAGGGTCGGGAATTCATCCTTGAATTACAGAAACAAGCTGCCAAGTGTAATTTCGGTGGTCAACTTTATGTGCAACTGAGAGATCGATTAATTGCAGGAATTAACATACCGAGTTTGGAAAGAGAGCTGTTAAGAATGCCAAACTGTTCCTTTCAAGATGCTAGAACTGCATGTATTAACTACGGAGCAGTCAATGAACTTGATATCCAGTTGATGAAGATTTCTAATACTTTGCTTAGTGGTCGTGATGAACTACAATCTCAGGGTCAATCAAACTTGCGTTCATTTAACAGTGATTCCTATTCTCGTGTAAATATGAAAGGTGTTTCAACAAGGAATTACAAAGCAAATCACAAAGGTGAGATGAAGTTTGGTAAAGGTTTATCATGTGGAAAGTTTCATGCTCGCAATCCATGTGTATTTCGTAATGCTAAATGTTTTAAATGTGGTAAGGTAGGACACATTCAGTCAGTATGCAAAGCTACTGTCCATTTTGCTTCAAGCTGTACTAAATCTTGTAATTTAAATTTAAATAATTCGGATGTTTCTAATGATCATTTATCTTTATCAACGATTTCAAAAGACAGTACAGAGTCATATGACAGTTCAGAGTTAAATGTAATCCAGAATTCTTGTGAGACAACAGTTCCTAATCAACCGATTTATCAGAATTCTCATGCTATTGTACCAGGTATGACTTTTCCTAATGATTCACATATTTCTAATGAAATTACTTGCAATTCTGAGGAAAATATGTTAAATGAACCTAATCATGATCGAAAACCTGATGTGGTTTGGATAGATGCTGATTTTTCTAACGATCCTACGCTCTGCAATGACAGTCCTAATGAATTTCATAAGAATATTTCAGAAGAATCAAATCCTGATGTCATATCATATATTACCTATCCTCATAATGCATTTGATCCTTGTGAAAAACCTGCTCAATGCGAAGCACGAGTACTAAGTGACCTCGAGTTTTATTACATTTCGGATGATTTCATATCAACTGCTGTTTACCCTTATCACAAAAACAGTTCTAATGTTTACTCTAAACAATGTGAGAAATATGTTTTAAATGAAGCCACATTATTCATAACTTGGGGATATAAAGATCCAAAATTATTTCGTGGGGGAGGATAGTGTTGAAAAATCTATGGTTCAAATTCTAGATATTATTGATTTCATTACAAAACCGACATGCTGGTTGTATACAATTCCAGGTGAGTCTGTTCCGATTTCGTTTGTTAATTCCAATACTAATGAGCACTTTCTAGATACTACAAAGTTTTTATCTTATACAATGTAGGACAGACTCAGGATGAACTTAACAAGAAGACGTACAACCGATTACAAACACTTATACTTCTATTTAAGCTGTGGCGGATGTGGTGTTTGAATTAACTAATGATTCTTTTGTACTTGTTGAATGCTCGATTTCGAATTCTAAATACAATACATTCGTTTGTGCCTGTGTCTTCTTAATTCAATTGCGTTAATCCTGGAATTCCTAGTTCATACGAGAATTCGAATACTATATTGGCGTCGCGATGGAGCCTGCAATGGAAAAGTTAGATATTCATTCAACTCCTGGAGCTTTTGAGGATTATTTGGAAAGGTTCGAAATCTGGAGCATGACCAAAGAAGATGATGAGGATGTTAATATTGTGGCATACTTCCTCACATTCATTGGGAGAGAAGCGTACAGCTTACTAAAAACTTTGGCATATCCAGAAAAATCTATCTCACTCCCTTATGCAACTCTTAAAGAGCTATTATTAAGTCATGTAAAATGCACCAGTTTTGAATGCCGTGAAAGGGCGAAGTTTCATAAGATGGTTCGTCAAAATGACCAAAAGGGTCGGGAATTCATCCTTGAATTACAGAAACAAGCTGCCAAGTGTAATTTCGGTGGTCAACTTTATGTGCAACTGAGAGATCGATTAATTGCAGGAATTAACATACCGAGTTTGGAAAGAGAGCTGTTAAGAATGCCAAACTGTTCCTTTCAAGATGCTAGAACTGCATGTATTAACTACGGAGCAGTCAATGAACTTGATATCCAGTTGATGAAGATTTCTAATACTTTGCTTAGTGGTCGTGATGAACTACAATCTCAGGGTCAATCAAACTTGCGTTCATTTAACAGTGATTCCTATTCTCGTGTAAATATGAAAGGTGTTTCAACAAGGAATTACAAAGCAAATCACAAAGGTGAGATGAAGTTTGGTAAAGGTTTATCATGTGGAAAGTTTCATGCTCGCAATCCATGTGTATTTCGTAATGCTAAATGTTTTAAATGTGGTAAGGTAGGACACATTCAGTCAGTATGCAAAGCTACTGTCCATTTTGCTTCAAGCTGTACTAAATCTTGTAATTTAAATTTAAATAATTCGGATGTTTCTAATGATCATTTATCTTTATCAACGATTTCAAAAGACAGTACAGAGTCATATGACAGTTCAGAGTTAAATGTAATCCAGAATTCTTGTGAGACAACAGTTCCTAATCAACCGATTTATCAGAATTCTCATGCTATTGTACCAGGTATGACTTTTCCTAATGATTCACATATTTCTAATGAAATTACTTGCAATTCTGAGGAAAATATGTTAAATGAACCTAATCATGATCGAAAACCTGATGTGGTTTGGATAGATGCTGATTTTTCTAACGATCCTACGCTCTGCAATGACAGTCCTAATGAATTTCATAAGAATATTTCAGAAGAATCAAATCCTGATGTCATATCATATATTACCTATCCTCATAATGCATTTGATCCTTGTGAAAAACCTGCTCAATGCGAAGCACGAGTACTAAGTGACCTCGAGTTTTATTACATTTCGGATGATTTCATATCAACTGCTGTTTACCCTTATCACAAAAACAGTTCTAATGTTTACTCTAAACAATGTGAGAAATATGTTTTAAATGAAGCCACATTATTCATAACTTGGGGATATAAAGATCCAAAATTATTTCGTGGGGGAGGATAGTGTTGAAAAATCTATGGTTCAAATTCTAGATATTATTGATTTCATTACAAAACCGACATGCTGGTTGTATACAATTCCAGGTGAGTCTGTTCCGATTTCGTTTGTTAATTCCAATACTAATGAGCACTTTCTAGATACTACAAAGTTTTTATCTTATACAATGTAGGACAGACTCAGGATGAACTTAACAAGAAGACGTACAACCGATTACAAACACTTATACTTCTATTTAAGCTGTGGCGGATGTGGTGTTTGAATTAACTAATGATTCTTTTGTACTTGTTGAATGCTCGATTTCGAATTCTAAATACAATACATTCGTTTGTGCCTGTGTCTTCTTAATTCAATTGCGTTAATCCTGGAATTCCTAGTTCATACGAGAATTCGAATACTATATTGGCGTCGCGATGGAGCCTGCAATGGAAAAGTTAGATATTCATTCAACTCCTGGAGCTTTTGAGGATTATTTGGAAAGGTTCGAAATCTGGAGCATGACCAAAGAAGATGATGAGGATGTTAATATTGTGGCATACTTCCTCACATTCATTGGGAGAGAAGCGTACAGCTTACTAAAAACTTTGGCATATCCAGAAAAATCTATCTCACTCCCTTATGCAACTCTTAAAGAGCTATTATTAAGTCATGTAAAATGCACCAGTTTTGAATGCCGTGAAAGGGCGAAGTTTCATAAGATGGTTCGTCAAAATGACCAAAAGGGTCGGGAATTCATCCTTGAATTACAGAAACAAGCTGCCAAGTGTAATTTCGGTGGTCAACTTTATGTGCAACTGAGAGATCGATTAATTGCAGGAATTAACATACCGAGTTTGGAAAGAGAGCTGTTAAGAATGCCAAACTGTTCCTTTCAAGATGCTAGAACTGCATGTATTAACTACGGAGCAGTCAATGAACTTGATATCCAGTTGATGAAGATTTCTAATACTTTGCTTAGTGGTCGTGATGAACTACAATCTCAGGGTCAATCAAACTTGCGTTCATTTAACAGTGATTCCTATTCTCGTGTAAATATGAAAGGTGTTTCAACAAGGAATTACAAAGCAAATCACAAAGGTGAGATGAAGTTTGGTAAAGGTTTATCATGTGGAAAGTTTCATGCTCGCAATCCATGTGTATTTCGTAATGCTAAATGTTTTAAATGTGGTAAGGTAGGACACATTCAGTCAGTATGCAAAGCTACTGTCCATTTTGCTTCAAGCTGTACTAAATCTTGTAATTTAAATTTAAATAATTCGGATGTTTCTAATGATCATTTATCTTTATCAACGATTTCAAAAGACAGTACAGAGTCATATGACAGTTCAGAGTTAGATGAAATCCAGAATTCTTGTGAGACAACAGTTCCTAATCAACCGATTTATCAGAATTCTCATGCTATTGTACCAGGTATGACTTTTCCTAATGATTCACATATTTCTAATGAAATTACTTGCAATTCTGAGGAAAATATGTTAAATGAACCTAATCATGATCGAAAACCTGATGTGGTTTGGATAGATGCTGATTTTTCTAACGATCCTACGCTCTGCAATGACAGTCCTAATGAATTTCATAAGAATATTTCAGAAGAATCAAATCCTGATGTCATATCATATATTACCTATCCTCATAATGCATTTGATCCTTGTGAAAAACCTGCTCAATGCGAAGCACGAGTACTAAGTGACCTCGAGTTTTATTACATTTCGGATGATTTCATATCAACTGCTGTTTACCCTTATCACAAAAACAGTTCTAATGTTTACTCTAAACAATGTGAGAAATATGTTTTAAATGAAGCCACATTATTCATAACTTGGGGATATAAAGATCCAAAATTATTTCGTGGGGGAGGATAGTGTTGAAAAATCTATGGTTCAAATTCTAGATATTATTGATTTCATTACAAAACCGACATGCTGGTTGTATACAATTCCAGGTGAGTCTGTTCCGATTTCGTTTGTTAATTCCAATACTAATGAGCACTTTCTAGATACTACAAAGTTTTTATCTTATACAATGTAGGACAGACTCAGGATGAACTTAACAAGAAGACGTACAACCGATTACAAACACTTATACTTCTATTTAAGCTGTGGCGGATGTGGTGTTTGAATTAACTAATGATTCTTTTGTACTTGTTGAATGCTCGATTTCGAATTCTAAATACAATACATTCGTTTGTGCCTGTGTCTTCTTAATTCAATTGCGTTAATCCTGGAATTCCTAGTTCATACGAGAATTCGAATACTATATTGGCGTCGCGATGGAGCCTGCAATGGAAAAGTTAGATATTCATTCAACTCCTGGAGCTTTTGAGGATTATTTGGAAAGGTTCGAAATCTGGAGCATGACCAAAGAAGATGATGAGGATGTTAATATTGTGGCATACTTCCTCACATTCATTGGGAGAGAAGCGTACAGCTTACTAAAAACTTTGGCATATCCAGAAAAATCTATCTCACTCCCTTATGCAACTCTTAAAGAGCTATTATTAAGTCATGTAAAATGCACCAGTTTTGAATGCCGTGAAAGGGCGAAGTTTCATAAGATGGTTCGTCAAAATGACCAAAAGGGTCGGGAATTCATCCTTGAATTACAGAAACAAGCTGCCAAGTGTAATTTCGGTGGTCAACTTTATGTGCAACTGAGAGATCGATTAATTGCAGGAATTAACATACCGAGTTTGGAAAGAGAGCTGTTAAGAATGCCAAACTGTTCCTTTCAAGATGCTAGAACTGCATGTATTAACTACGGAGCAGTCAATGAACTTGATATCCAGTTGATGAAGATTTCTAATACTTTGCTTAGTGGTCGTGATGAACTACAATCTCAGGGTCAATCAAACTTGCGTTCATTTAACAGTGATTCCTATTCTCGTGTAAATATGAAAGGTGTTTCAACAAGGAATTACAAAGCAAATCACAAAGGTGAGATGAAGTTTGGTAAAGGTTTATCATGTGGAAAGTTTCATGCTCGCAATCCATGTGTATTTCGTAATGCTAAATGTTTTAAATGTGGTAAGGTAGGACACATTCAGTCAGTATGCAAAGCTACTGTCCATTTTGCTTCAAGCTGTACTAAATCTTGTAATTTAAATTTAAATAATTCGGATGTTTCTAATGATCATTTATCTTTATCAACGATTTCAAAAGACAGTACAGAGTCATATGACAGTTCAGAGTTAGATGAAATCCAGAATTCTTGTGAGACAACAGTTCCTAATCAACCGATTTATCAGAATTCTCATGCTATTGTACCAGGTATGACTTTTCCTAATGATTCACATATTTCTAATGAAATTACTTGCAATTCTGAGGAAAATATGTTAAATGAACCTAATCATGATCGAAAACCTGATGTGGTTTGGATAGATGCTGATTTTTCTAACGATCCTACGCTCTGCAATGACAGTCCTAATGAATTTCATAAGAATATTTCAGAAGAATCAAATCCTGATGTCATATCATATATTACCTATCCTCATAATGCATTTGATCCTTGTGAAAAACCTGCTCAATGCGAAGCACGAGTACTAAGTGACCTCGAGTTTTATTACATTTCGGATGATTTCATATCAACTGCTGTTTACCCTTATCACAAAAACAGTTCTAATGTTTACTCTAAACAATGTGAGAAATATGTTTTAAATGAAGCCACATTATTCATAACTTGGGGATATAAAGATCCAAAATTATTTCGTGGGGGAGGATAGTGTTGAAAAATCTATGGTTCAAATTCTAGATATTATTGATTTCATTACAAAACCGACATGCTGGTTGTATACAATTCCAGGTGAGTCTGTTCCGATTTCGTTTGTTAATTCCAATACTAATGAGCACTTTCTAGATACTACAAAGTTTTTATCTTATACAATGTAGGACAGACTCAGGATGAACTTAACAAGAAGACGTACAACCGATTACAAACACTTATACTTCTATTTAAGCTGTGGCGGATGTGGTGTTTGAATTAACTAATGATTCTTTTGTACTTGTTGAATGCTCGATTTCGAATTCTAAATACAATACATTCGTTTGTGCCTGTGTCTTCTTAATTCAATTGCGTTAATCCTGGAATTCCTAGTTCATACGAGAATTCGAATACTATATTGGCGTCGCGATGGAGCCTGCAATGGAAAAGTTAGATATTCATTCAACTCCTGGAGCTTTTGAGGATTATTTGGAAAGGTTCGAAATCTGGAGCATGACCAAAGAAGATGATGAGGATGTTAATATTGTGGCATACTTCCTCACATTCATTGGGAGAGAAGCGTACAGCTTACTAAAAACTTTGGCATATCCAGAAAAATCTATCTCACTCCCTTATGCAACTCTTAAAGAGCTATTATTAAGTCATGTAAAATGCACCAGTTTTGAATGCCGTGAAAGGGCGAAGTTTCATAAGATGGTTCGTCAAAATGACCAAAAGGGTCGGGAATTCATCCTTGAATTACAGAAACAAGCTGCCAAGTGTAATTTCGGTGGTCAACTTTATGTGCAACTGAGAGATCGATTAATTGCAGGAATTAACATACCGAGTTTGGAAAGAGAGCTGTTAAGAATGCCAAACTGTTCCTTTCAAGATGCTAGAACTGCATGTATTAACTACGGAGCAGTCAATGAACTTGATATCCAGTTGATGAAGATTTCTAATACTTTGCTTAGTGGTCGTGATGAACTACAATCTCAGGGTCAATCAAACTTGCGTTCATTTAACAGTGATTCCTATTCTCGTGTAAATATGAAAGGTGTTTCAACAAGGAATTACAAAGCAAATCACAAAGGTGAGATGAAGTTTGGTAAAGGTTTATCATGTGGAAAGTTTCATGCTCGCAATCCATGTGTATTTCGTAATGCTAAATGTTTTAAATGTGGTAAGGTAGGACACATTCAGTCAGTATGCAAAGCTACTGTCCATTTTGCTTCAAGCTGTACTAAATCTTGTAATTTAAATTTAAATAATTCGGATGTTTCTAATGATCATTTATCTTTATCAACGATTTCAAAAGACAGTACAGAGTCATATGACAGTTCAGAGTTAGATGAAATCCAGAATTCTTGTGAGACAACAGTTCCTAATCAACCGATTTATCAGAATTCTCATGCTATTGTACCAGGTATGACTTTTCCTAATGATTCACATATTTCTAATGAAATTACTTGCAATTCTGAGGAAAATATGTTAAATGAACCTAATCATGATCGAAAACCTGATGTGGTTTGGATAGATGCTGATTTTTCTAACGATCCTACGCTCTGCAATGACAGTCCTAATGAATTTCATAAGAATATTTCAGAAGAATCAAATCCTGATGTCATATCATATATTACCTATCCTCATAATGCATTTGATCCTTGTGAAAAACCTGCTCAATGCGAAGCACGAGTACTAAGTGACCTCGAGTTTTATTACATTTCGGATGATTTCATATCAACTGCTGTTTACCCTTATCACAAAAACAGTTCTAATGTTTACTCTAAACAATGTGAGAAATATGTTTTAAATGAAGCCACATTATTCATAACTTGGGGATATAAAGATCCAAAATTATTTCGTGGGGGAGGATAGTGTTGAAAAATCTATGGTTCAAATTCTAGATATTATTGATTTCATTACAAAACCGACATGCTGGTTGTATACAATTCCAGGTGAGTCTGTTCCGATTTCGTTTGTTAATTCCAATACTAATGAGCACTTTCTAGATACTACAAAGTTTTTATCTTATACAATGTAGGACAGACTCAGGATGAACTTAACAAGAAGACGTACAACCGATTACAAACACTTATACTTCTATTTAAGCTGTGGCGGATGTGGTGTTTGAATTAACTAATGATTCTTTTGTACTTGTTGAATGCTCGATTTCGAATTCTAAATACAATACATTCGTTTGTGCCTGTGTCTTCTTAATTCAATTGCGTTAATCCTGGAATTCCTAGTTCATACGAGAATTCGAATACTATATTGGCGTCGCGATGGAGCCTGCAATGGAAAAGTTAGATATTCATTCAACTCCTGGAGCTTTTGAGGATTATTTGGAAAGGTTCGAAATCTGGAGCATGACCAAAGAAGATGATGAGGATGTTAATATTGTGGCATACTTCCTCACATTCATTGGGAGAGAAGCGTACAGCTTACTAAAAACTTTGGCATATCCAGAAAAATCTATCTCACTCCCTTATGCAACTCTTAAAGAGCTATTATTAAGTCATGTAAAATGCACCAGTTTTGAATGCCGTGAAAGGGCGAAGTTTCATAAGATGGTTCGTCAAAATGACCAAAAGGGTCGGGAATTCATCCTTGAATTACAGAAACAAGCTGCCAAGTGTAATTTCGGTGGTCAACTTTATGTGCAACTGAGAGATCGATTAATTGCAGGAATTAACATACCGAGTTTGGAAAGAGAGCTGTTAAGAATGCCAAACTGTTCCTTTCAAGATGCTAGAACTGCATGTATTAACTACGGAGCAGTCAATGAACTTGATATCCAGTTGATGAAGATTTCTAATACTTTGCTTAGTGGTCGTGATGAACTACAATCTCAGGGTCAATCAAACTTGCGTTCATTTAACAGTGATTCCTATTCTCGTGTAAATATGAAAGGTGTTTCAACAAGGAATTACAAAGCAAATCACAAAGGTGAGATGAAGTTTGGTAAAGGTTTATCATGTGGAAAGTTTCATGCTCGCAATCCATGTGTATTTCGTAATGCTAAATGTTTTAAATGTGGTAAGGTAGGACACATTCAGTCAGTATGCAAAGCTACTGTCCATTTTGCTTCAAGCTGTACTAAATCTTGTAATTTAAATTTAAATAATTCGGATGTTTCTAATGATCATTTATCTTTATCAACGATTTCAAAAGACAGTACAGAGTCATATGACAGTTCAGAGTTAGATGAAATCCAGAATTCTTGTGAGACAACAGTTCCTAATCAACCGATTTATCAGAATTCTCATGCTATTGTACCAGGTATGACTTTTCCTAATGATTCACATATTTCTAATGAAATTACTTGCAATTCTGAGGAAAATATGTTAAATGAACCTAATCATGATCGAAAACCTGATGTGGTTTGGATAGATGCTGATTTTTCTAACGATCCTACGCTCTGCAATGACAGTCCTAATGAATTTCATAAGAATATTTCAGAAGAATCAAATCCTGATGTCATATCATATATTACCTATCCTCATAATGCATTTGATCCTTGTGAAAAACCTGCTCAATGCGAAGCACGAGTACTAAGTGACCTCGAGTTTTATTACATTTCGGATGATTTCATATCAACTGCTGTTTACCCTTATCACAAAAACAGTTCTAATGTTTACTCTAAACAATGTGAGAAATATGTTTTAAATGAAGCCACATTATTCATAACTTGGGGATATAAAGATCCAAAATTATTTCGTGGGGGAGGATAGTGTTGAAAAATCTATGGTTCAAATTCTAGATATTATTGATTTCATTACAAAACCGACATGCTGGTTGTATACAATTCCAGGTGAGTCTGTTCCGATTTCGTTTGTTAATTCCAATACTAATGAGCACTTTCTAGATACTACAAAGTTTTTATCTTATACAATGTAGGACAGACTCAGGATGAACTTAACAAGAAGACGTACAACCGATTACAAACACTTATACTTCTATTTAAGCTGTGGCGGATGTGGTGTTTGAATTAACTAATGATTCTTTTGTACTTGTTGAATGCTCGATTTCGAATTCTAAATACAATACATTCGTTTGTGCCTGTGTCTTCTTAATTCAATTGCGTTAATCCTGGAATTCCTAGTTCATACGAGAATTCGAATACTATATTGGCGTCGCGATGGAGCCTGCAATGGAAAAGTTAGATATTCATTCAACTCCTGGAGCTTTTGAGGATTATTTGGAAAGGTTCGAAATCTGGAGCATGACCAAAGAAGATGATGAGGATGTTAATATTGTGGCATACTTCCTCACATTCATTGGGAGAGAAGCGTACAGCTTACTAAAAACTTTGGCATATCCAGAAAAATCTATCTCACTCCCTTATGCAACTCTTAAAGAGCTATTATTAAGTCATGTAAAATGCACCAGTTTTGAATGCCGTGAAAGGGCGAAGTTTCATAAGATGGTTCGTCAAAATGACCAAAAGGGTCGGGAATTCATCCTTGAATTACAGAAACAAGCTGCCAAGTGTAATTTCGGTGGTCAACTTTATGTGCAACTGAGAGATCGATTAATTGCAGGAATTAACATACCGAGTTTGGAAAGAGAGCTGTTAAGAATGCCAAACTGTTCCTTTCAAGATGCTAGAACTGCATGTATTAACTACGGAGCAGTCAATGAACTTGATATCCAGTTGATGAAGATTTCTAATACTTTGCTTAGTGGTCGTGATGAACTACAATCTCAGGGTCAATCAAACTTGCGTTCATTTAACAGTGATTCCTATTCTCGTGTAAATATGAAAGGTGTTTCAACAAGGAATTACAAAGCAAATCACAAAGGTGAGATGAAGTTTGGTAAAGGTTTATCATGTGGAAAGTTTCATGCTCGCAATCCATGTGTATTTCGTAATGCTAAATGTTTTAAATGTGGTAAGGTAGGACACATTCAGTCAGTATGCAAAGCTACTGTCCATTTTGCTTCAAGCTGTACTAAATCTTGTAATTTAAATTTAAATAATTCGGATGTTTCTAATGATCATTTATCTTTATCAACGATTTCAAAAGACAGTACAGAGTCATATGACAGTTCAGAGTTAGATGAAATCCAGAATTCTTGTGAGACAACAGTTCCTAATCAACCGATTTATCAGAATTCTCATGCTATTGTACCAGGTATGACTTTTCCTAATGATTCACATATTTCTAATGAAATTACTTGCAATTCTGAGGAAAATATGTTAAATGAACCTAATCATGATCGAAAACCTGATGTGGTTTGGATAGATGCTGATTTTTCTAACGATCCTACGCTCTGCAATGACAGTCCTAATGAATTTCATAAGAATATTTCAGAAGAATCAAATCCTGATGTCATATCATATATTACCTATCCTCATAATGCATTTGATCCTTGTGAAAAACCTGCTCAATGCGAAGCACGAGTACTAAGTGACCTCGAGTTTTATTACATTTCGGATGATTTCATATCAACTGCTGTTTACCCTTATCACAAAAACAGTTCTAATGTTTACTCTAAACAATGTGAGAAATATGTTTTAAATGAAGCCACATTATTCATAACTTGGGGATATAAAGATCCAAAATTATTTCGTGGGGAGGATAGTGTTGAAAATCTATGGTTCAAATTCTAGATATTATTGATTTCATTACAAAACCGACATGCTGGTTGTATACAATTCCAGGTGAGTCTGTTCCGATTTCGTTTGTTAATTCCAATACTAATGAGCACTTTCTAGATACTACAAAGTTTTTATCTTATACAATGTAGGACAGACTCAGGATGAACTTAACAAGAAGACGTACAACCGATTACAAACACTTATACTTCTATTTAAGCTGTGGCGGATGTGGTGTTTGAATTAACTAATGATTCTTTTGTACTTGTTGAATGCTCGATTTCGAATTCTAAATACAATACATTCGTTTGTGCCTGTGTCTTCTTAATTCAATTGCGTTAATCCTGGAATTCCTAGTTCATACGAGAATTCGAATACTATATTGGCGTCGCGATGGAGCCTGCAATGGAAAAGTTAGATATTCATTCAACTCCTGGAGCTTTTGAGGATTATTTGGAAAGGTTCGAAATCTGGAGCATGACCAAAGAAGATGATGAGGATGTTAATATTGTGGCATACTTCCTCACATTCATTGGGAGAGAAGCGTACAGCTTACTAAAAACTTTGGCATATCCAGAAAAATCTATCTCACTCCCTTATGCAACTCTTAAAGAGCTATTATTAAGTCATGTAAAATGCACCAGTTTTGAATGCCGTGAAAGGGCGAAGTTTCATAAGATGGTTCGTCAAAATGACCAAAAGGGTCGGGAATTCATCCTTGAATTACAGAAACAAGCTGCCAAGTGTAATTTCGGTGGTCAACTTTATGTGCAACTGAGAGATCGATTAATTGCAGGAATTAACATACCGAGTTTGGAAAGAGAGCTGTTAAGAATGCCAAACTGTTCCTTTCAAGATGCTAGAACTGCATGTATTAACTACGGAGCAGTCAATGAACTTGATATCCAGTTGATGAAGATTTCTAATACTTTGCTTAGTGGTCGTGATGAACTACAATCTCAGGGTCAATCAAACTTGCGTTCATTTAACAGTGATTCCTATTCTCGTGTAAATATGAAAGGTGTTTCAACAAGGAATTACAAAGCAAATCACAAAGGTGAGATGAAGTTTGGTAAAGGTTTATCATGTGGAAAGTTTCATGCTCGCAATCCATGTGTATTTCGTAATGCTAAATGTTTTAAATGTGGTAAGGTAGGACACATTCAGTCAGTATGCAAAGCTACTGTCCATTTTGCTTCAAGCTGTACTAAATCTTGTAATTTAAATTTAAATAATTCGGATGTTTCTAATGATCATTTATCTTTATCAACGATTTCAAAAGACAGTACAGAGTCATATGACAGTTCAGAGTTAGATGAAATCCAGAATTCTTGTGAGACAACAGTTCCTAATCAACCGATTTATCAGAATTCTCATGCTATTGTACCAGGTATGACTTTTCCTAATGATTCACATATTTCTAATGAAATTACTTGCAATTCTGAGGAAAATATGTTAAATGAACCTAATCATGATCGAAAACCTGATGTGGTTTGGATAGATGCTGATTTTTCTAACGATCCTACGCTCTGCAATGACAGTCCTAATGAATTTCATAAGAATATTTCAGAAGAATCAAATCCTGATGTCATATCATATATTACCTATCCTCATAATGCATTTGATCCTTGTGAAAAACCTGCTCAATGCGAAGCACGAGTACTAAGTGACCTCGAGTTTTATTACATTTCGGATGATTTCATATCAACTGCTGTTTACCCTTATCACAAAAACAGTTCTAATGTTTACTCTAAACAATGTGAGAAATATGTTTTAAATGAAGCCACATTATTCATAACTTGGGGATATAAAGATCCAAAATTATTTCGTGGGGGAGGATAGTGTTGAAAAATCTATGGTTCAAATTCTAGATATTATTGATTTCATTACAAAACCGACATGCTGGTTGTATACAATTCCAGGTGAGTCTGTTCCGATTTCGTTTGTTAATTCCAATACTAATGAGCACTTTCTAGATACTACAAAGTTTTTATCTTATACAATGTAGGACAGACTCAGGATGAACTTAACAAGAAGACGTACAACCGATTACAAACACTTATACTTCTATTTAAGCTGTGGCGGATGTGGTGTTTGAATTAACTAATGATTCTTTTGTACTTGTTGAATGCTCGATTTCGAATTCTAAATACAATACATTCGTTTGTGCCTGTGTCTTCTTAATTCAATTGCGTTAATCCTGGAATTCCTAGTTCATACGAGAATTCGAATACTATATTGGCGTCGCGATGGAGCCTGCAATGGAAAAGTTAGATATTCATTCAACTCCTGGAGCTTTTGAGGATTATTTGGAAAGGTTCGAAATCTGGAGCATGACCAAAGAAGATGATGAGGATGTTAATATTGTGGCATACTTCCTCACATTCATTGGGAGAGAAGCGTACAGCTTACTAAAAACTTTGGCATATCCAGAAAAATCTATCTCACTCCCTTATGCAACTCTTAAAGAGCTATTATTAAGTCATGTAAAATGCACCAGTTTTGAATGCCGTGAAAGGGCGAAGTTTCATAAGATGGTTCGTCAAAATGACCAAAAGGGTCGGGAATTCATCCTTGAATTACAGAAACAAGCTGCCAAGTGTAATTTCGGTGGTCAACTTTATGTGCAACTGAGAGATCGATTAATTGCAGGAATTAACATACCGAGTTTGGAAAGAGAGCTGTTAAGAATGCCAAACTGTTCCTTTCAAGATGCTAGAACTGCATGTATTAACTACGGAGCAGTCAATGAACTTGATATCCAGTTGATGAAGATTTCTAATACTTTGCTTAGTGGTCGTGATGAACTACAATCTCAGGGTCAATCAAACTTGCGTTCATTTAACAGTGATTCCTATTCTCGTGTAAATATGAAAGGTGTTTCAACAAGGAATTACAAAGCAAATCACAAAGGTGAGATGAAGTTTGGTAAAGGTTTATCATGTGGAAAGTTTCATGCTCGCAATCCATGTGTATTTCGTAATGCTAAATGTTTTAAATGTGGTAA
>NW_026137028.1:0-24959 GCF_000699445.3 Schistosoma haematobium | reverse complement strand
ACCGTCTGTGTTTCCACCTGACAAACTGTCTGACACACATTGTCTCTCTCTGCACATTCACACTTGACAATTTCACAATCACACAACATTCATTGATCACTCGACACGCACAAGTCAATCTCATCTGATTACTTTCATTGTCGAGTGGAATATTCATGTGTGCATTGACCACTTGACTCACGGTTTTCAATCAATCACCTTGTAGGTGCGAATCTAGGTGACAACAATGAAGAAGAAGCAAAGGAGGATTCTAATGATGGTGGTAAGTGTCTCATAAATCATTTGCATCAATGTATATTCATATTGTTTTGACTATCTGACACACGTGTGAACCATCAGTCCGGTACAACTACACACAAACACTCTATTTCTCTGACACACTCACACACACACATATACATACATACATACATACATACATACACACACACACACAAGTGAACACGCACACATTGCGAAACACAATCACTCACATTCACTGACTCGCTCACTAGATTACTCAATTATTAACACAATCACTCACTCAACCACTTCATATCACCTCTATTCTACACATACACAACCATCAAACATCACACATTAAACACATTTCACTATCAAATCAATCATTGCTTCAATCACATTCCTCCACATATAACACATTCCCTCTCCAACTAAACATATAGCCATATAAACATAAACATATTTATATTCAAATCTACATGAATCCACGACATTCCCTCTTCTCACATCACCATCGCTCACAATCTCCTTCTCCATTCACAACAACGTCGGTCGTCACACAATATTGCCGATTACTGCTCAGTCGCTCTCTCGTTCTGTCGCTCGGTCGGTCGGTCGGTCGACTGTTCGTCGATCAATCGATCGATCGATCGATCGGTCTCTCTGTCTCTCTCCCTTTCTCTCTCTCCCTCTCTCTGCCTCTCTATCAGCCTCACTGTCTTTCTGTCTGTTCCTCTGTTCGTCCACCGTCTGTGTTTCCACCTGACAAACTGTCTGACACACATTGTCTCTCTCTGCACATTCACACTTGACAATTTCACAATCACACAACATTCATTGATCACTCGACACGCACAAGTCAATCTCATCTGATTACTTTCATTGTCGAGTGGAATATTCATGTGTGCATTGACCACTTGACTCACGGTTTTCAATCAATCACCTTGTAGGTGCGAATCTAGGTGACAACAATGAAGAAGAAGCAAAGGAGGATTCTAATGATGGTGGTAAGTGTCTCATAAATCATTTGCATCAATGTATATTCATATTGTTTTGACTATCTGACACACGTGTGAACCATCAGTCCGGTACAACTACACACAAACACTCTATTTCTCTGACACACTCACACACACACATATACATACATACATACATACATACATACACACACACACACAAGTGAACACGCACACATTGCGAAACACAATCACTCACATTCACTGACTCGCTCACTAGATTACTCAATTATTAACACAATCACTCACTCAACCACTTCATATCACCTCTATTCTACACATACACAACCATCAAACATCACACATTAAACACATTTCACTATCAAATCAATCATTGCTTCAATCACATTCCTCCACATATAACACATTCCCTCTCCAACTAAACATATAGCCATATAAACATAAACATATTTATATTCAAATCTACATGAATCCACGACATTCCCTCTTCTCACATCACCATCGCTCACAATCTCCTTCTCCATTCACAACAACGTCGGTCGTCACACAATATTGCCGATTACTGCTCAGTCGCTCGCTCGTTCGGTCGCTCGGTCGGTCGGTCGGTCGATGTTCGGTCAATCAATCGATCGATCGATCGATCGGTCTCTCTCTCTCTCCCTTTCTCTCTCTCCCTCTCTCTGCCTCTCTATCAGCCTCACTGTCTTTCTGTCTCTTCCTCTGTTCGTCCACCGTCTGTGTTTCCACCTGACAAACTGTCTGACACACATTGTCTCTCTCTGCACATTCACACTTGACAATTTCACAATCACACAACATTCATTGATCACTCGACACGCACAAGTCAATCTCATCTGATTACTTTCATTGTCGAGTGGAATATTCATGTGTGCATTGACCACTTGACTCACGGTTTTCAATCAATCACCTTGTAGGTGCGAATCTAGGTGACAACAATGAAGAAGAAGCAAAGGAGGATTCTAATGATGGTGGTAAGTGTCTCATAAATCATTTGCATCAATGTATATTCATATTGTTTTGACTATCTGACACACGTGTGAACCATCAGTCCGGTACAACTACACACAAACACTCTATTTCTCTGACACACTCACACACACATATACATACATACATACATACATACACACACACACACACAAGTGAACACGCACACATTGCGAAACACAATCACTCACATTCACTGACTCGCTCACTAGATTACTCAATTATTAACACAATCACTCACTCAACCACTTCATATCACCTCTATTCTACACATACACAACCATCAAACATCACACATTAAACACATTTCACTATCAAATCAATCATTGCTTCAATCACATTCCTCCACATATAACACATTCCCTCTCCAACTAAACATATAGCCATATAAACATAAACATATTTATATTCAAATCTACATGAATCCACGACATTCCCTCTTCTCACATCACCATCGCTCACAATCTCCTTCTCCATTCACAACAACGTCGGTCGTCACACAATATTGCCGATTACTGCTCAGTCGCTCGCTCGTTCGGTCGCTCGGTCGGTCGGTCGGTCGGCTGGTCGTTCATCAATCGATCGATCGATCGATCGGTCTCTCTGTCTCTCTCCCTTTCTCTCTCTCCCTCTCTCTGCCTCTCTATCAGCCTCACTGTCTTTCTGTCTCTTCCTCTGTTCGTCCACCGTCTGTGTTTCCACCTGACAAACTGTCTGACACACATTGTCTCTCTCTGCACATTCACACTTGACAATTTCACAATCACACAACATTCATTGATCACTCGACACGCACAAGTCAATCTCATCTGATTACTTTCATTGTCGAGTGGAATATTCATGTGTGCATTGACCACTTGACTCACGGTTTTCAATCAATCACCTTGTAGGTGCGAATCTAGGTGACAACAATGAAGAAGAAGCAAAGGAGGATTCTAATGATGGTGGTAAGTGTCTCATAAATCATTTGCATCAATGTATATTCATATTGTTTTGACTATCTGACACACGTGTGAACCATCAGTCCGGTACAACTACACACAAACACTCTATTTCTCTGACACACTCACACACACACATATACATACATACATACATACATACATACACACACACACACAAGTGAACACGCACACATTGCGAAACACAATCACTCACATTCACTGACTCGCTCACTAGATTACTCAATTATTAACACAATCACTCACTCAACCACTTCATATCACCTCTATTCTACACATACACAACCATCAAACATCACACATTAAACACATTTCACTATCAAATCAATCATTGCTTCAATCACATTCCTCCACATATAACACATTCCCTCTCCAACTAAACATATAGCCATATAAACATAAACATATTTATATTCAAATCTACATGAATCCACGACATTCCCTCTTCTCACATCACCATCGCTCACAATCTCCTTCTCCATTCACAACAACGTCGGTCGTCACACAATATTGCCGATTACTGCTCAGTCGCTCGTTCTCGCTCGGTCGGTCGGTCGGTCGACTGTTCGGTCGATCAATCGATCGATCGATCGATCGGTCTCTCTGTCTCTCTCCCTTTCTCTCTCTCCCTCTCTCTGCCTCTCTATCAGCCTCACTGTCTTTCTGTCTCTTCCTCTGTTCGTCCACCGTCTGTGTTTCCACCTGACAAACTGTCTGACACACATTGTCTCTCTCTGCACATTCACACCTGACAATTTCACAATCACACAACATTCATTGATCACTCGACACGCACAAGTCAATCTCATCTGATTACTTTCATTGTCGAGTGGAATATTCATGTGTGCATTGACCACTTGACTCACGGTTTTCAATCAATCACCTTGTAGGTGCGAATCTAGGTGACAACAATGAAGAAGAAGCAAAGGAGGATTCTAATGATGGTGGTAAGTGTCTCATAAATCATTTGCATCAATGTATATTCATATTGTTTTGACTATCTGACACACGTGTGAACCATCAGTCCGGTACAACTACACACAAACACTCTATTTCTCTGACACACTCACACACACATATACATACATACATACATACATACATACACACACACACAAGTGAACACGCACACATTGCGAAACACAATCACTCACATTCACTGACTCGCTCACTAGATTACTCAATTATTAACACAATCACTCACTCAACCACTTCATATCACCTCTATTCTACACATACACAACCATCAAACATCACACATTAAACACATTTCACTATCAAATCAATCATTGCTTCAATCACATTCCTCCACATATAACACATTCCCTCTCCAACTAAACATATAGCCATATAAACATAAACATATTTATATTCAAATCTACATGAATCCACGACATTCCCTCTTCTCACATCACCATCGCTCACAATCTCCTTCTCCATTCACAACAACGTCGGTCGTCACACAATATTGCCGATTACTGCTCAGTCGCTCGCTCGTTCGGTCGCTCGGTCGGTCAGTCGGTCGGTCGGCTGGTCGTTCAATCAATCGATCGATCGATCGATCGGTCTCTCTGTCTCTCTCCCTTTCTCTCTCTCCCTCTCTCTGCCTCTCTATCAGCCTCACTGTCTTTCTGTCTCTTCCTCTGTTCGTCCACCGTCTGTGTTTCCACCTGACAAACTGTCTGACACACATTGTCTCTCTCTGCACATTCACACTTGACAATTTCACAATCACACAACATTCATTGATCACTCGACACGCACAAGTCAATCTCATCTGATTACTTTCATTGTCGAGTGGAATATTCATGTGTGCATTGACCACTTGACTCACGGTTTTCAATCAATCACCTTGTAGGTGCGAATCTAGGTGACAACAATGAAGAAGAAGCAAAGGAGGATTCTAATGATGGTGGTAAGTGTCTCATAAATCATTTGCATCAATGTATATTCATATTGTTTTGACTATCTGACACACGTGTGAACCATCAGTCCGGTACAACTACACACAAACACTCTATTTCTCTGACACACTCACACACACATACATACATACATACATACATACATACACACACACACAGTGAACACGCACACATTGCGAAACACAATCACTCACATTCACTGACTCGCTCACTAGATTACTCAATTATTAACACAATCACTCACTCAACCACTTCATATCACCTCTATTCTACACATACACAACCATCAAACATCACACATTAAACACATTTCACTATCAAATCAATCATTGCTTCAATCACATTCCTCCACATATAACACATTCCCTCTCCAACTAAACATATAGCCATATAAACATAAACATATTTATATTCAAATCTACATGAATCCACGACATTCCCTCTTCTCACATCACCATCGCTCACAATCTCCTTCTCCATTCACAACAACGTCGGTCGTCACACAATATTGCCGATTACTGCTCAGTCGCTCGCTCGTTCGTCGCTCGGTCGGTCAGTCGGTCGGTCGGCTGGTCGTTCATCGATCGATCGATCGATCGGTCTCTCTCTCTCTCTCCCTTTCTCTCTCTCCCTCTCTCTGCCTCTCTATCAGCCTCACTGTCTTTCTGTCTCTTCCTCTGTTCGTCCACCGTCTGTGTTTCCACCTGACAAACTGTCTGACACACATTGTCTCTCTCTGCACATTCACACTTGACAATTTCACAATCACACAACATTCATTGATCACTCGACACGCACAAGTCAATCTCATCTGATTACTTTCATTGTCGAGTGGAATATTCATGTGTGCATTGACCACTTGACTCACGGTTTTCAATCAATCACCTTGTAGGTGCGAATCTAGGTGACAACAATGAAGAAGAAGCAAAGGAGGATTCTAATGATGGTGGTAAGTGTCTCATAAATCATTTGCATCAATGTATATTCATATTGTTTTGACTATCTGACACACGTGTGAACCATCAGTCCGGTACAACTACACACAAACACTCTATTTCTCTGACACACTCACACACACACATATACATACATACATACATACATACATACACACACACACACAGTGAACACGCACACATTGCGAAACACAATCACTCACATTCACTGACTCGCTCACTAGATTACTCAATTATTAACACAATCACTCACTCAACCACTTCATATCACCTCTATTCTACACATACACAACCATCAAACATCACACATTAAACACATTTCACTATCAAATCAATCATTGCTTCAATCACATTCCTCCACATATAACACATTCCCTCTCCAACTAAACATATAGCCATATAAACATAAACATATTTATATTCAAATCTACATGAATCCACGACATTCCCTCTTCTCACATCACCATCGCTCACAATCTCCTTCTCCATTCACAACAACGTCGGTCGTCACACAATATTGCCGATTACTGCTCAGTCGCTCGCTCGTTCGGTCGCTCGGTCGATCGGTTCGATCGATCGATCGATCGGTCTCTCTCTCTCTCCTTTTCTCTCTCTCCCTCTCTCTGCCTCTCTATCAGCCTCACTGTCTTTCTGTCTCTTCCTCTGTTCGTCCACCGTCTGTGTTTCCACCTGACAAACTGTCTGACACACATTGTCTCTCTCTGCACATTCACACTTGACAATTTCACAATCACACAACATTCATTGATCACTCGACACGCACAAGTCAATCTCATCTGATTACTTTCATTGTCGAGTGGAATATTCATGTGTGCATTGACCACTTGACTCACGGTTTTCAATCAATCACCTTGTAGGTGCGAATCTAGGTGACAACAATGAAGAAGAAGCAAAGGAGGATTCTAATGATGGTGGTAAGTGTCTCATAAATCATTTGCATCAATGTATATTCATATTGTTTTCACTATCTGACACACGTGTGAACCATCAGTCCGCTACAACTACACACAAACACTCTATTTCTCTAACACACTCACACACACACATATACATACATACACACACACACAAGTGAACACGCACACATTGCGAAACACAATCACTCACATTCACTGACTCGCTCACTAGATTACTCAATTATTAACACAATCACTCACTCAACCACTTCATATCACCTCTATTCTACACATACACAACCATCAAACATCACACATTAAACACATTTCACTATCAAATCAATCATTGCTTCAATCACATTCCTCCACATATAACACATTCCCTCTCCAACTAAACATATAGCCATATAAACATAAACATATTTATATTCAAATCTACATGAATCCACGACATTCCCTCTTCTCACATCACCATCGCTCACAATCTCCTTCTCCATTCACAACAACGTCGGTCGTCACACAATATTGCCGATTACTGCTCAGTCGCTCTCTCGTTCTGTCGCTCGGTCGGTCGGTCGGTCGACTGTTCGGTCGATCAATCGATCGATCGATCGATCGGTCTCTCTGTCTCTCTCCCTTTCTCTCTCTCCCTCTCTCTGCCTCTCTATCAGCCTCACTGTCTTTCTGTCTCTTCCTCTGTTCGTCCACCGTCTGTGTTTCCACCTGACAAACTGTCTGACACACATTGTCTCTCTCTGCACATTCACACTTGACAATTTCACAATCACACAACATTCATTGATCACTCGACACGCACAAGTCAATCTCATCTGATTACTTTCATTGTCGAGTGGAATATTCATGTGTGCATTGACCACTTGACTCACGGTTTTCAATCAATCACCTTGTAGGTGCGAATCTAGGTGACAACAATGAAGAAGAAGCAAAGGAGGATTCTAATGATGGTGGTAAGTGTCTCATAAATCATTTGCATCAATGTATATTCATATTGTTTTGACTATCTGACACACGTGTGAACCATCAGTCCGGTACAACTACACACAAACACTCTATTTCTCTGACACACTCACACACACATACATACATACATACATACATACACACACACACAAGTGAACACGCACACATTGCGAAACACAATCACTCACATTCACTGACTCGCTCACTAGATTACTCAATTATTAACACAATCACTCACTCAACCACTTCATATCACCTCTATTCTACACATACACAACCATCAAACATCACACATTAAACACATTTCACTATCAAATCAATCATTGCTTCAATCACATTCCTCCACATATAACACATTCCCTCTCCAACTAAACATATAGCCATATAAACATAAACATATTTATATTCAAATCTACATGAATCCACGACATTCCCTCTTCTCACATCACCATCGCTCACAATCTCCTTCTCCATTCACAACAACGTCGGTCGTCACACAATATTGCCGATTACTGCTCAGTCGCTCGCTCGTTCGGTCGATCGATCGATCGATCGATCGATCGGTCTCTGTCTCTCTCGCTCCCTTTCTCTCTCTCCCTCTCTCTGCCTCTCTATCAGCCTCACTGTCTTTCTGTCTCTTCCTCTGTTCGTCCACCGTCTGTGTTTCCACCTGACAAACTGTCTGACACACATTGTCTCTCTCTGCACATTCACACTTGACAATTTCACAATCACACAACATTCATTGATCACTCGACACGCACAAGTCAATCTCATCTGATTACTTTCATTGTCGAGTGGAATATTCATGTGTGCATTGACCACTTGACTCACGGTTTTCAATCAATCACCTTGTAGGTGCGAATCTAGGTGACAACAATGAAGAAGAAGAAAAGGAGGATTCTAATGATGGTGGTAAGTGTCTCATAAATCATTTGCATCAATGTATATTCATATTGTTTTGACTATCTGACACACGTGTGAACCATCAGTCCGGTACAACTACACACAAACACTCTATTTCTCTGACACACTCACACACACATACATACATACATACATACATACACACACACACAAGTGAACACGCACACATTGCGAAACACAATCACTCACATTCACTGACTCGCTCACTAGATTACTCAATTATTAACACAATCACTCACTCAACCACTTCATATCACCTCTATTCTACACATACACAACCATCAAACATCACACATTAAACACATTTCACTATCAAATCAATCATTGCTTCAATCACATTCCTCCACATATAACACATTCCCTCTCCAACTAAACATATAGCCATATAAACATAAACATATTTATATTCAAATCTACATGAATCCACGACATTCCCTCTTCTCACATCACCATCGCTCACAATCTCCTTCTCCATTCACAACAACGTCGGTCGTCACACAATATTGCCGATTACTGCTCAGTCGCTCGCTCGTTCGGTCGATCGATCGATCGATCGATCGGTCTCTGTCTCTCTCGCTCCCTTTCTCTCTCTCCCTCTCTCTGCCTCTCTATCAGCCTCACTGTCTTTCTGTCTCTTCCTCTGTTCGTCCACCGTCTGTGTTTCCACCTGACAAACTGTCTGACACACATTGTCTCTCTCTGCACATTCACACTTGACAATTTCACAATCACACAACATTCATTGATCACTCGACACGCACAAGTCAATCTCATCTGATTACTTTCATTGTCGAGTGGAATATTCATGTGTGCATTGACCACTTGACTCACGGTTTTCAATCAATCACCTTGTAGGTGCGAATCTAGGTGACAACAATGAAGAAGAAGAAAAGGAGGATTCTAATGATGGTGGTAAGTGTCTCATAAATCATTTGCATCAATGTATATTCATATTGTTTTGACTATCTGACACACGTGTGAACCATCAGTCCGGTACAACTACACACAAACACTCTATTTCTCTGACACACACACACACATACACATACATACATACACACACACACAAGTGAACACGCACACATTGCGAAACACAATCACTCACATTCACTGACTCGCTCACTAGATTACTCAATTATTAACACAATCACTCACTCAACCACTTCATATCACCTCTATTCTACACATACACAACCATCAAACATCACACATTAAACACATTTCACTATCAAATCAATCATTGCTTCAATCACATTCCTCCACATATAACACATTCCCTCTCCAACTAAACATATAGCCATATAAACATAAACATATTTATATTCAAATCTACATGAATCCACGACATTCCCTCTTCTCACATCACCATCGCTCACAATCTCCTTCTCCATTCACAACAACGTCGGTCGTCACACAATATTGCCGATTACTGCTCAGTCGCTCGCTCGTTCGGTCGACGGTCGATCGATCGATCGATCGGTCTCTCTCTCTCGCTCCCTTTCTCTCTCTCCCTCTCTCTGCCTCTCTATCAGCCTCACTGTCTTTCTGTCTCTTCCTCTGTTCGTCCACCGTCTGTGTTTCCACCTGACAAACTGTCTGACACACATTGTCTCTCTCTGCACATTCACACTTGACAATTTCACAATCACACAACATTCATTGATCACTCGACACGCACAAGTCAATCTCATCTGATTACTTTCATTGTCGAGTGGAATATTCATGTGTGCATTGACCACTTGACTCACGGTTTTCAATCAATCACCTTGTAGGTGCGAATCTAGGTGACAACAATGAAGAAGAAGAAAAGGAGGATTCTAATGATGGTGGTAAGTGTCTCATAAATCATTTGCATCAATGTATATTCATATTGTTTTGACTATCTGACACACGTGTGAACCATCAGTCCGGTACAACTACACACAAACACTCTATTTCTCTGACACACTCACACACACACATATACATACATACACACACACACAAGTGAACACGCACACATTGCGAAACACAATCACTCACATTCACTGACTCGCTCACTAGATTACTCAATTATTAACACAATCACTCACTCAACCACTTCATATCACCTCTATTCTACACATACACAACCATCAAACATCACACATTAAACACATTTCACTATCAAATCAATCATTGCTTCAATCACATTCCTCCACATATAACACATTCCCTCTCCAACTAAACATATAGCCATATAAACATAAACATATTTATATTCAAATCTACATGAATCCACGACATTCCCTCTTCTCACATCACCATCGCTCACAATCTCCTTCTCCATTCACAACAACGTCGGTCGTCACACAATATTGCCGATTACTGCTCAGTCGCTCGCTCGTTCGGTCGATCGATCGATCGATCGTCGGTCTCTCTCTCTCTCCTTCTCTCTCTCTCCCTCTCTCTGCCTCTCTATCAGCCTCACTGTCTTTCTGTCTCTTCCTCTGTTCGTCCACCGTCTGTGTTTCCACCTGACAAACTGTCTGACACACATTGTCTCTCTCTGCACATTCACACTTGACAATTTCACAATCACACAACATTCATTGATCACTCGACACGCACAAGTCAATCTCATCTGATTACTTTCATTGTCGAGTGGAATATTCATGTGTGCATTGACCACTTGACTCACGGTTTTCAATCAATCACCTTGTAGGTGCGAATCTAGGTGACAACAATGAAGAAGAAGAAAAGGAGGATTCTAATGATGGTGGTAAGTGTCTCATAAATCATTTGCATCAATGTATATTCATATTGTTTTGACTATCTGACACACGTGTGAACCATCAGTCCGGTACAACTACACACAAACACTCTATTTCTCTGACACACTCACACACACACATACATACATACATACATACACACACACACAGTGAACACGCACACATTGCGAAACACAATCACTCACATTCACTGACTCACTCACTAGATTACTCAATTATTAACACAATCACTCACTCAACCACTTCATATCACCTCTATTCTACACATACACAACCATCAAACATCACACATTAAACACATTTCACTATCAAATCAATCATTGCTTCAATCACATTCCTCCACATATAACACATTCCCTCTCCAACTAAACATATAGCCATATAAACATAAACATATTTATATTCAAATCTACATGAATCCACGACATTCCCTCTTCTCACATCACCATCGCTCACAATCTCCTTCTCCATTCACAACAACGTCGGTCCACACACAATATTGCCGATTACTGCTCAGTCGCTCGCTCGGTTCGGTCGATCGATCGATCGATCGGTCTCTCTGTCTCTCTCGCTCCCTTTCTCTCTCTCCCTCTCTCTGCCTCTCTATCAGCCTCACTGTCTTTCTGTCTCTTCCTCTGTTCGTCCACCGTCTGTGTTTCCACCTGACAAACTGTCTGACACACATTGTCTCTCTCTGCACATTCACACTTGACAATTTCACAATCACACAACATTCATTGATCACTCGACACGCACAAGTCAATCTCATCTGATTACTTTCATTGTCGAGTGGAATATTCATGTGTGCATTGACCACTTGACTCACGGTTTTCAATCAATCACCTTGTAGGTGCGAATCTAGGTGACAACAATGAAGAAGAAGAAAAGGAGGATTCTAATGATGGTGGTAAGTGTCACATAAATCATTTGCATCAATCTATACTGATATTGTTTTCACTATCTGACACACGTGTGAACCATCAGTCCGGTACAACTACACACAAACACTCTATTTCTCTGACACACACACACACATACATACATACATACATACATACACACACACACACAAGTGAACACGCACACATTGCGAAACACAATCACTCACATTCACTGACTCGCTCACTAGATTACTCAATTATTAACACAATCACTCACTCAACCACTTCATATCACCTCTATTCTACACATACACAACCATCAAACATCACACATTAAACACATTTCACTATCAAATCAATCATTGCTTCAATCACATTCCTCCACATATAACACATTCCCTCTCCAACTAAACATATAGCCATATAAACATAAACATATTTATATTCAAATCTACATGAATCCACGACATTCCCTCTTCTCACATCACCATCGCTCACAATCTCCTTCTCCATTCACAACAACGTCGGTCGTCACACAATATTGCCGATTACTGCTCAGTCGCTCGCTCGTTCGACGTCGATCGATCGATCGATCGGTCTCTCTGTCTCTCTCGCTCCCTTTCTCTCTCTCCCTCTCTCTGCTCTCTATCAGCCTCACTGTCTTTCTGTCTCTTCCTCTGTTCGTCCACCGTCTGTGTTTCCACCTGACAAACTGTCTGACACACATTGTCTCTCTCTGCACATTCACACTTGACAATTTCACAATCACACAACATTCATTGATCACTCGACACGCACAAGTCAATCTCATCTGATTACTTTCATTGTCGAGTGGAATATTCATGTGTGCATTGACCACTTGACTCACGGTTTTCAATCAATCACCTTGTAGGTGCGAATCTAGGTGACAACAATGAAGAAGAAGAAAAGGAGGATTCTAATGATGGTGGTAAGTGTCTCATAAATCATTTGCATCAATGTATATTCATATTGTTTTGACTATCTGACACACGTGTGAACCATCAGTCCGGTACAACTACACACAAACACTCTATTTCTCTGACACACTCACACACACACATACATACATACATACACACACACACAAGTGAACACGCACACATTGCGAAACACAATCACTCACATTCACTGACTCGCTCACTAGATTACTCAATTATTAACACAATCACTCACTCAACCACTTCATATCACCTCTATTCTACACATACACAACCATCAAACATCACACATTAAACACATTTCACTATCAAATCAATCATTGCTTCAATCACATTCCTCCACATATAACACATTCCCTCTCCAACTAAACATATAGCCATATAAACATAAACATATTTATATTCAAATCTACATGAATCCACGACATTCCCTCTTCTCACATCACCATCGCTCACAATCTCCTTCTCCATTCACAACAACGTCGGTCGTCACACAATATTGCCGATTACTGCTCAGTCGCTCGCTCGTTCGGTCGATCGATCGATCGATCGATCGGTCTCTCTCTTCTCCCTTTCTCTCTCTCCCTCTCTCTGCCTCTCTATCAGCCTCACTGTCTTTCTGTCTCTTCCTCTGTTCGTCCACCGTCTGTGTTTCCACCTGACAAACTGTCTGACACACATTGTCTCTCTCTGCACATTCACACTTGACAATTTCACAATCACACAACATTCATTGATCACTCGACACGCACAAGTCAATCTCATCTGATTACTTTCATTGTCGAGTGGAATATTCATGTGTGCATTGACCACTTGACTCACGGTTTTCAATCAATCACCTTGTAGGTGCGAATCTAGGTGACAACAATGAAGAAGAAGCAAATGAGGATTCTAATGATGGTGGTAAGTGTCTCATAAATCATTTGCATCAATGTATATTCATATTGTTTTGACTATCTGACACACGTGTGAACCATCAGTCCGGTACAACTACACACAAACACTCTATTTCTCTGACACACTCACACACACACATACATACATACATACACACACACACAAGTGAACACGCACACATTGCGAAACACAATCACTCACATTCACTGACTCGCTCACTAGATTACTCAATTATTAACACAATCACTCACTCAACCACTTCATATCACCTCTATTCTACACATACACAACCATCAAACATCACACATTAAACACATTTCACTATCAAATCAATCATTGCTTCAATCACATTCCTCCACATATAACACATTCCCTCTCCAACTAAACATATAGCCATATAAACATAAACATATTTATATTCAAATCTACATGAATCCACGACATTCCCCTTCTCACATCACCATCGCTCACAATCTCCTTCTCCATTCACAACAACGTCGGTCGTCACACAATATTGCCGATTACTGCTCAGTCGCTCGCTCGTTCGGTCGATCGATCGATCGATCGATCGGTCTCTCTGTCTCTCTCGCTCCCTTTCTCTCTCTCCCTCTCTCTGCCTCTCTATCAGCCTCACTGTCTTTCTGTCTCTTCCTCTGTTCGTCCACCGTCTGTGTTTCCACCTGACAAACTGTCTGACACACATTGTCTCTCTCTGCACATTCACACTTGACAATTTCACAATCACACAACATTCATTGATCACTCGACACGCACAAGTCAATCTCATCTGATTACTTTCATTGTCGAGTGGAATATTCATGTGTGCATTGACCACTTGACTCACGGTTTTCAATCAATCACCTTGTAGGTGCGAATCTAGGTGACAACAATGAAGAAGAAGAAAAGGAGGATTCTAATGATGGTGGTAAGTGTCTCATAAATCATTTGCATCAATGTATATTCATATTGTTTTGACTATCTGACACACGTGTGAACCATCAGTCCGGTACAACTACACACAAACACTCTATTTCTCTGACACACTCACACACAACATACATACACATACATACATACACACACACACAAGTGAACACGCACACATTGCGAAACACAATCACTCACATTCACTGACTCGCTCACTAGATTACTCAATTATTAACACAATCACTCACTCAACCACTTCATATCACCTCTATTCTACACATACACAACCATCAAACATCACACATTAAACACATTTCACTATCAAATCAATCATTGCTTCAATCACATTCCTCCACATATAACACATTCCCTCTCCAACTAAACATATAGCCATATAAACATAAACATATTTATATTCAAATCTACATGAATCCACGACATTCCCACTTCTCACATCACCATCGCTCACAATCTCCTTCTCCATTCACAACAACGTCGGTCGTCACACAATATTGCCGATTACTGCTCAGTCGCTCGCTCGTTCGGTCGATCGATCGATCGATCGATCGGTCTCTCTGTCTCTCTCGCTCCCTTTCTCTCTCTCCCTCTCTCTGCCTCTCTATCAGCCTCACTGTCTTTCTGTCTCTTCCTCTGTTCGTCCACCGTCTGTGTTTCCACCTGACAAACTGTCTGACACACATTGTCTCTCTCTGCACATTCACACTTGACAATTTCACAATCACACAACATTCATTGATCACTCGACACGCACAAGTCAATCTCATCTGATTACTTTCATTGTCGAGTGGAATATTCATGTGTGCATTGACCACTTGACTCACGGTTTTCAATCAATCACCTTGTAGGTGCGAATCTAGGTGACAACAATGAAGAAGAAGAAAAGGAGGATTCTAATGATGGTGGTAAGTGTCTCATAAATCATTTGCATCAATGTATATTCATATTGTTTTGACTATCTGACACACGTGTGAACCATCAGTCCGCTACAACTACACACAAACACACTATTTCTCTGACACATTCACACAAACACATACATACATACATACATACATACATACACACACAACACAACACGCACACATTGCGAAACACAATCACTCACATTCACTGACTCGCTCACTAGATTACTCAATTATTAACACAATCACTCACTCAACCACTTCATATCACCTCTATTCTACACATACACAACCATCAAACATCACACATTAAACACATTTCACTATCAAATCAATCATTGCTTCAATCACATTCCTCCACATATAACACATTCCCTCTCCAACTAAACATATAGCCATATAAACATAAACATATTTATATTCAAATCTACATGAATCCACGACATTCCCACTTCTCACATCACCATCGCTCACAATCTCCTTCTCCATTCACAACAACGTCGGTCGTCACACAATATTGCCGATTACTGCTCAGTCGCTCGCTCGTTCGGTCGATCGATCGATCGATCGATCGGTCTGTCTCTCTCGCTCCCTTTCTCTCTCTCCCTCTCTCTGCCTCTCTATCAGCCTCACTGTCTTTCTGTCTCTTCCTCTGTTCGTCCACCGTCTGTGTTTCCACCTGACAAACTGTCTGACACACATTGTCTCTCTCTGCACATTCACACTTGACAATTTCACAATCACACAACATTCATTGATCACTCGACACGCACAAGTCAATCTCATCTGATTACTTTCATTGTCGAGTGGAATATTCATGTGTGCATTGACCACTTGACTCACGGTTTTCAATCAATCACCTTGTAGGTGCGAATCTAGGTGACAACAATGAAGAAGAAGAAAAGGAGGATTCTAATGATGGTGGTAAGTGTCTCATAAATCATTTGCATCAATGTATATTCATATTGTTTTGACTATCTGACACACGTGTGAACCATCAGTCCGGTACAACTACACACAAACACTCTATTTCTCTGACACATTCACACAACACACATACATACATACATACATACATACATACATACACACACACACAGTGAACACGCACACATTGCGAAACACAATCACTCACATTCACTGACTCGCTCACTAGATTACTCAATTATTAACACAATCACTCACTCAACCACTTCATATCACCTCTATTCTACACATACACAACCATCAAACATCACACATTAAACACATTTCACTATCAAATCAATCATTGCTTCAATCACATTCCTCCACATATAACACATTCCCTCTCCAACTAAACATATAGCCATATAAACATAAACATATTTATATTCAAATCTACATGAATCCACGACATTCCCACTTCTCACATCACCATCGCTCACAATCTCCTTCTCCATTCACAACAACGTCGGTCGTCACACAATATTGCCGATTACTGCTCAGTCGCTCGCTCGTTCGGTCGATCGATCGATCGATCGGTCTCTCTGTCTCTCTCGCTCCCTTTCTCTCTCTCCCTCTCTCTGCCTCTCTATCAGCCTCACTGTCTTTCTGTCTCTTCCTCTGTTCGTCCACCGTCTGTGTTTCCACCTGACAAACTGTCTGACACACATTGTCTCTCTCTGCACATTCACACTTGACAATTTCACAATCACACAACATTCATTGATCACTCGACACGCACAAGTCAATCTCATCTGATTACTTTCATTGTCGAGTGGAATATTCATGTGTGCATTGACCACTTGACTCACGGTTTTCAATCAATCACCTTGTAGGTGCGAATCTAGGTGACAACAATGAAGAAGAAGAAAAGGAGGATTCTAATGATGGTGGTAAGTGTCTCATAAATCATTTGCATCAATGTATATTCATATTGTTTTGACTATCTGACACACGTGTGAACCATCAGTCCGGTACAACTACACACAAACACTCTATTTCTCTGACACATTCACACACACATACATACATACATACATACACATACACACACAAGTGAACACGCACACATTGCGAAACACAATCACTCACATTCACTGACTCGCTCACTAGATTACTCAATTATTAACACAATCACTCACTCAACCACTTCATATCACCTCTATTCTACACATACACAACCATCAAACATCACACATTAAACACATTTCACTATCAAATCAATCATTGCTTCAATCACATTCCTCCACATATAACACATTCCCTCTCCAACTAAACATATAGCCATATAAACATAAACATATTTATATTCAAATCTACATGAATCCACGACATTCCCACTTCTCACATCACCATCGCTCACAATCTCCTTCTCCATTCACAACAACGTCGGTCGTCACACAATATTGCCGATTACTGCTCAGTCGCTCGCTCGTTCGGTCGATCGATCGATCGATCGGTCTCTCTGTCTCTCTCGCTCCCTTTCTCTCTCTCCCTCTCTCTGCCTCTCTATCAGCCTCACTGTCTTTCTGTCTCTTCCTCTGTTCGTCCACCGTCTGTGTTTCCACCTGACAAACTGTCTGACACACATTGTCTCTCTCTGCACATTCACACTTGACAATTTCACAATCACACAACATTCATTGATCACTCGACACGCACAAGTCAATCTCATCTGATTACTTTCATTGTCGAGTGGAATATTCATGTGTGCATTGACCACTTGACTCACGGTTTTCAATCAATCACCTTGTAGGTGCGAATCTAGGTGACAACAATGAAGAAGAAGAAAAGGAGGATTCTAATGATGGTGGTAAGTGTCTCATAAATCATTTGCATCAATGTATATTCATATTGTTTTGACTATCTGACACACGTGTGAACCATCAGTCCGGTACAACTACACACAAACACTCTATTTCTCTGACACATTCACACACAACATACATACATACATACATACATACACACACAAGTGAACACGCACACATTGCGAAACACAATCACTCACATTCACTGACTCGCTCACTAGATTACTCAATTATTAACACAATCACTCACTCAACCACTTCATATCACCTCTATTCTACACATACACAACCATCAAACATCACACATTAAACACATTTCACTATCAAATCAATCATTGCTTCAATCACATTCCTCCACATATAACACATTCCCTCTCCAACTAAACATATAGCCATATAAACATAAACATATTTATATTCAAATCTACATGAATCCACGACATTCCCACTTCTCACATCACCATCGCTCACAATCTCCTTCTCCATTCACAACAACGTCGGTCGTCACACAATATTGCCGATTACTGCTCAGTCGCTCGCTCGTTCGGTCGATCGATCGATCGATCGGTCTCTCTGTCTCTCTCGCTCCCTTTCTCTCTCTCCCTCTCTCTGCCTCTCTATCAGCCTCACTGTCTTTCTGTCTCTTCCTCTGTTCGTCCACCGTCTGTGTTTCCACCTGACAAACTGTCTGACACACATTGTCTCTCTCTGCACATTCACACTTGACAATTTCACAATCACACAACATTCATTGATCACTCGACACGCACAAGTCAATCTCATCTGATTACTTTCATTGTCGAGTGGAATATTCATGTGTGCATTGACCACTTGACTCACGGTTTTCAATCAATCACCTTGTAGGTGCGAATCTAGGTGACAACAATGAAGAAGAAGAAAAGGAGGATTCTAATGATGGTGGTAAGTGTCTCATAAATCATTTGCATCAATGTATATTCATATTGTTTTGACTATCTGACACACGTGTGAACCATCAGTCCGGTACAACTACACACAAACACTCTATTTCTCTGACACATTCACACAAACACATACATACATACACAAGTAAACACGCACACATTGCGAAACACAATCACTCACATTCACTGACTCGCTCACTAGATTACTCAATTATTAACACAATCACTCACTCAACCACTTCATATCACCTCTATTCTACACATACACAACCATCAAACATCACACATTAAACACATTTCACTATCAAATCAATCATTGCTTCAATCACATTCCTCCACATATAACACATTCCCTCTCCAACTAAACATATAGCCATATAAACATAAACATATTTATATTCAAATCTACATGAATCCACGACATTCCCACTTCTCACATCACCATCGCTCACAATCTCCTTCTCCATTCACAACAACGTCGGTCGTCACACAATATTGCCGATTACTGCTCAGTCGCTCGCTCGTTCGGTCGATCGATCGATCGATCGGTCTCTCTGTCTCTCTCGCTCCCTTTCTCTCTCTCCCTCTCTCTGCCTCTCTATCAGCCTCACTGTCTTTCTGTCTCTTCCTCTGTTCGTCCACCGTCTGTGTTTCCACCTGACAAACTGTCTGACACACATTGTCTCTCTCTGCACATTCACACTTGACAATTTCACAATCACACAACATTCATTGATCACTCGACACGCACAAGTCAATCTCATCTGATTACTTTCATTGTCGAGTGGAATATTCATGTGTGCATTGACCACTTGACTCACGGTTTTCAATCAATCACCTTGTAGGTGCGAATCTAGGTGACAACAATGAAGAAGAAGAAAAGGAGGATTCTAATGATGGTGGTAAGTGTCTCATAAATCATTTGCATCAATGTATATTCATATTGTTTTGACTATCTGACACACGTGTGAACCATCAGTCCGGTACAACTACACACAAACACTCTATTTATCTGACACATTCACACAAACACATACATACATACATACATACACACACACAAGTGAACACGCACACATTGCGAAACACAATCACTCACATTCACTGACTCGCTCACTAGATTACTCAATTATTAACACAATCACTCACTCAACCACTTCATATCACCTCTATTCTACACATACACAACCATCAAATATCACACATTAAACACATTTCACTATCAAATCAATCATTGCTTCAATCACATTCCTCCACATATAACACATTCCCTCTCCAACTAAACATATAGCCATATAAACATAAACATATTTATATTCAAATCTACATGAATCCACGACATTCCCACTTCTCACATCACCATCGCTCACAATCTCCTTCTCCATTCACAACAACGTCGGTCGTCACACAATATTGCCGATTACTGCTCAGTCGCTCGCTCGTTCGGTCGATCGATCGATCGATCGGTCTCTCTGTCTCTCTCGCTCCCTTTCTCTCTCTCCCTCTCTCTGCCTCTCTATCAGCCTCACTGTCTTTCTGTCTCTTCCTCTGTTCGTCCACCGTCTGTGTTTCCACCTGACAAACTGTCTGACACACATTGTCTCTCTCTGCACATTCACACTTGACAATTTCACAATCACACAACATTCATTGATCACTCGACACGCACAAGTCAATCTCATCTGATTACTTTCATTGTCGAGTGGAATATTCATGTGTGCATTGACCACTTGACTCACGGTTTTCAATCAATCACCTTGTAGGTGCGAATCTAGGTGACAACAATGAAGAAGAAGAAAAGGAGGATTCTAATGATGGTGGTAAGTGTCTCATAAATCATTTGCATCAATGTATATTCATATTGTTTTGACTATCTGACACACGTGTGAACCATCAGTCCGGTACAACTACACACAAACACTCTATTTATCTGACACATTCACACAAACACATACATACATACATACATACATACATACATACACACATACATACACACACAAGTGAACACGCACACATTGCGAAACACAATCACTCACATTCACTGACTCGCTCACTAGATTACTCAATTATTAACACAATCACTCACTCAACCACTTCATATCACCTTTATACTACACATACACAACCATCAAATATCACACATTAAACACATTTCACTATCAAATCAATCATTGCTTCAATCACATTCCTCCACATATAACACATTCCCTCTCCAACTAAACATATAGCCATATAAACATAAACATATTTATATTCAAATCTACATGAATCCACGACATTCCCACTTCTCACATCACCATCGCTCACAATCTCCTTCTCCATTCACAACAACGTCGGTCGTCACACAATATTGCCGATTACTGCTCAGTCGCTCGCTCGTTCGGTCGATCGATCGATCGATCGGTCTCTCTGTCTCTCTCGCTCCCTTTCTCTCTCTCCCTCTCTCTGCCTCTCTATCAGCCTCACTGTCTTTCTGTCTCTTCCTCTGTTCGTCCACCGTCTGTGTTTCCACCTGACAAACTGTCTGACACACATTGTCTCTCTCTGCACATTCACACTTGACAATTTCACAATCACACAACATTCATTGATCACTCGACACGCACAAGTCAATCTCATCTGATTACTTTCATTGTCGAGTGGAATATTCATGTGTGCATTGACCACTTGACTCACGGTTTTCAATCAATCACCTTGTAGGTGCGAATCTAGGTGACAACAATGAAGAAGAAGAAAAGGAGGATTCTAATGATGGTGGTAAGTGTCTCATAAATCATTTGCATCAATGTATATTCATATTGTTTTGACTATCTGACACACGTGTGAACCATCAGTCCGGTACAACTACACACAAACACCCTATTTCTCTGACACATTCACACAAACACATACATACATACATATATACACACACAAGTGAACACGCACACATTGCGAAACACAATCACTCACATTCACTGACTCGCTCACTAGATTACTCAATTATTAACACAATCACTCACTCAACCACTTCATATCACCTCTATTCTACACATACACAACCATCAAACATCACACATTAAACACATTTCACTATCAAATCAATCATTGCTTCAATCACATTCCTCCACATATAACACATTCCCTCTCCAACTAAACATATAGCCATATAAACATAAACATATTTATATTCAAATCTACATGAATCCACGACATTCCCACTTCTCACATCACCATCGCTCACAATCTCCTTCTCCATTCACAACAACGTCGGTCGTCACACAATATTGCCGATTACTGCTCAGTCGCTCGCTCGTTCGGTCGATCGATCGATCGATCGGTCTCTCTGTCTCTCTCGCTCCCTTTCTCTCTCTCTCTCTCTGCCTCTCTATCAGCCTCACTGTCTTTCTGTCTCTTCCTCTGTTCGTCCACCGTCTGTGTTTCCACCTGACAAACTGTCTGACACACATTGTCTCTCTCTGCACATTCACACTTGACAATTTCACAATCACACAACATTCATTGATCACTCGACACGCACAAGTCAATCTCATCTGATTACTTTCATTGTCGAGTGGAATATTCATGTGTGCATTGACCACTTGACTCACGGTTTTCAATCAATCACCTTGTAGGTGCGAATCTAGGTGACAACAATGAAGAAGAAGAAAAGGAGGATTCTAATGATGGTGGTAAGTGTCTCATAAATCATTTGCATCAATGTATATTCATATTGTTTTGACTATCTGACACACGTGTGAACCATCAGTCCGGTACAACTACACACAAACGCTCTATTTATCTGACACATTCACACAAACACATACATACATACATACATACATACATACATACATACATACATACATACACACACACACAGTGAACACGCACACATTGCGAAACACAATCACTCACATTCACTGACTCGCTCACTAGATTACTCAATTATTAACACAATCACTCACTCAACCACTTCATATCACCTTTATACTACACATACACAACCATCAAATATCACACATTAAACACATTTCACTATCAAATCAATCATTGCTTCAATCACATTCCTCCACATATAACACATTCCCTCTCCAACTAAACATATAGCCATATAAACATAAACATATTTATATTCAAATCTACATGAATCCACGACATTCCCACTTCTCACATCACCATCGCTCACAATCTCCTTCTCCATTCACAACAACGTCGGTCGTCACACAATATTGCCGATTACTGCTCAGTCGCTCGCTCGTTCGGTCGATCGATCGATCGATCGGTCTCTCTGTCTCTCTCGCTCCCTTTCTCTCTCTCCCTCTCTCTGCCTCTCTATCAGCCTCACTGTCTTTCTGTCTCTTCCTCTGTTCGTCCACCGTCTGTGTTTCCACCTGACAAACTGTCTGACACACATTGTCTCTCTCTGCACATTCACACTTGACAATTTCACAATCACACAACATTCATTGATCACTCGACACGCACAAGTCAATCTCATCTGATTACTTTCATTGTCGAGTGGAATATTCATGTGTGCATTGACCACTTGACTCACGGTTTTCAATCAATCACCTTGTAGGTGCGAATCTAGGTGACAACAATGAAGAAGAAGAAAAGGAGGATTCTAATGATGGTGGTAAGTGTCTCATAAATCATTTGCATCAATGTATATTCATATTGTTTTGACTATCTGACACACGTGTGAACCATCAGTCCGGTACAACTACACACAAACGCTCTATTTATCTGACACATTCACACAAACACATACATACATACATACATACATACATACACACACACACAAGTGAACACGCACACATTGCGAAACACAATCACTCACATTCACTGACTCGCTCACTAGATTACTCAATTATTAACACAATCACTCACTCAACCACTTCATATCACCTCTATTCTACACATACACAACCATCAAACATCACACATTAAACACATTTCACTATCAAATCAATCATTGCTTCAATCACATTCCTCCACATATAACACATTCCCTCTCCAACTAAACATATAGCCATATAAACATAAACATATTTAT
>NW_026137027.1:0-48958 GCF_000699445.3 Schistosoma haematobium | reverse complement strand
CTATTCTGTAATGTTTTTCACAAAAGAGCCTGTGTACCTGAAAGAATGTACAATAATCACAGAAACAACTTGCGTCTTATCATCGCGAACCACATCTACCATTTTACACGTACAAACTAAAGGATATGTGTAACTAGGTTCACACTAGTAAGAGTGACCATTAAGAAGAGAAACCATCGAAAAGGGGCACATTAATGAAGGTGAAGATTAGTAGATAGGATAATATTTCTAGTGGTGTGAAATACGTTCGGTTCACCCTCTGTTGTGGATACCCTTCCTGAAACGGACAAAGCAGTGGAGAGGTGGCATGGAGGCTTCAGCCAGTCTGTTGTACCGCTCATCCAGGTACTGACTTCCAAGCGTTTATGATATGTATTCACATCTTAGGACGAACTATCAACGTTGTATAATCAGTCAGTCAGTCAGTAACAACGTAGAACTTTGTACGTACGTACATCAGTTCGAGTTGTCACATCACAATAGCACAGACATGCAGTTGTCGATTCAAATCCGGTAGTGCTAGATGTAGGAAAATTATAAGCTGTAATCAGAAAAATTAGGGTCTGAAGATGTTATTCAAGGAGTATAATCCAGTGAAATAAATTTAGAAAGAAAAAAAGAAAGGGACATGAAGAATTCAGAAGATTAGAATTTGGGAGAACACAAAGAGTGTATGCACCTGCGCCATTGCAAACGATTTTGAGCCATGTCATTCAAGGTCTCCAACCATCGGTTGCTGTCATCTAGCGGTCCCCAACCAGGTAGTCTACACCTCCCAGCATGGCTCAGTCCACTTGTCAGTGACTTCATGGACTTGAGCCACGTTTTAGTCTGGCCGCCCCTACCTTTCTTCCAATCTACTCCTATGCAACAAAACATCGCTCGTCGGGGCAGTCGGTTATTGGGCATAAGTAACACGTGTCCCAGCCATCTCAACTGATGAAGTTTCACCACTTCATCAATTGATTTGCCATCCATACCTAGTACCCGTTTCCTAACAACTGCGTTACTTACTCGATGGTCCCAGGATATACGAGCAATATTTCGAAGACACCTATGATCAAATACTAGTAACCTACGGATATCCTCTACTCTGACCAGCCATGTTTCACTGCCATAAACTAGGACGGAACAAACTGCTGCGCAGTAAACTCGTCCTTTGGTTGATAGACGGATATCTCGCCTACGCCATAAATGACGCAAGTTGGTAAAAGCTAGTCGAGCCTTCTGTATCCGTGCTGACATTTCGTCACACACCAGACCACAAGGGCTGATGAGACTTCCCAGATTAGTGAAGCGGTCGACACGCTCAACTACTTCACTCCCTATCATTAGTTCGGGTGTCGATGCAACCCAATCCTGAAGCAACACTTTGCATTTCGAGGGGAGAATCGCATGTCGAACATGCTTGCATTGTTGCTTACGGTGATCAGAAAACTCTGCATTTTGTCAGCATCTTCACCAAATAAAACTATGTCGTCAGCATATTCTAAGTCAACAAGTGAATCTCCCAGTGAAAGTTCAACTCCTGGAAATTTAGATGAGGAAAGTGTTATCTCTAAAAGCACGTCAACGACAAAGCTATATAAAATTGGATAGAGTGAACAGCGCTGACGAACACCATTTGAGGTAATCAATTCTGATGACAGTTCACCATAAGCTCTCACTCGACCAGTTATGTTCGAGTAGAGAGCCTTTATAAGGTTAATGTACTTCTTTGGTACTCCTTTCAGTGACAAACACTGCCGTAAAACCTTACGATCAACAGAGTCATATGCCGCCTTAACGTCAAGAAATACTACTATTGAGAGACGTCCAAATGAGTGTCTATGTTCTAGGACCTGACGTAGTGTGAATATCTGGTCTATAAAACCACGTCCAGGTCGAAAACCGGCCTGGTTTTCTCTAGTCTCCTCGTCACGAGCTCTAGTTAGGCGTCGAAGCATTATTGAAGCAAATATTTTAGACACTACATTAGTCAAACTGATTCCTCTATGATTGTCACAAGAGGACTTTTGTCCTTTCTTATAGACTGGCACAGTCAGTGATTGAGACCAGTCAGTTGGGATTACGTCCAGTTCCCAAATTCTACCTAAAACCTCAGTTAATCCCACTGCTAATACTGGACCACCATCCTTAAAAATCTCAGGAGTAAACCTATACGGGCCTGCTGGTCTCCCTCGCTTCAGATTTCCTATTGCTTTTTCAACTTCGTAGAGTCGGAGGACCTACATTAACTTGCCATTCAGGTTAACTGGAGACCGCGGGAAACCGAAGTGTGGCTGAAGGCCAGTTGAACTGATCCCTAAAGTGTTCTGTCCATCGATCCAATCTCCTGGATTGAGAATGTATAATATGTCCATCTTTCTCTGAGAGTGTTTCGCTAACAGTCGGGTTCCTAATAACGGTTTCCTTAACAAGTCTGAACAATTGTCTGCTGTTACCTATTGCCGCTGCCTTTTCCACCTCTCTTGTTTTCGCTACCCACCACTGTTCACGATCATTGCGTAGACTTCTTGTCAGCTTGCGCTTAAGCTGACTCCGCTCTTCATTATGTTCAGAGCCAGGTGGAATGAGTTTCCGAGCATCCATCAGTGCTCCAGAATGAGCGACAGTCTTCTATCGAGTCCCTCGATCGGTGGCTGATGGAGATGTGATCTATTTGGGTCCAACGTTGGGACGAATTAGGTGGTCTCCATGTTAAAAGATGCTTTTTCTTATGCTTAAAGTTAGTATTAGCAAGAAACGGGCGGTTATCTGAGCATAGCTGCAACAGACGGTCGCCATTATCTGTTCTTTGAGCCATGATGCTATAAGATCCACCCAGGTGTCTTTCCCTATCGCTTAGTTTACCTACTTGAGCATTAAAGTCACCGGCCACTATTACTACATCCGAGCGCCTAGCTTTTCGGAGAAGATAGGAGAGCTTTCTGTACAACTCATCTTTTACATCATCTGAGCTGCAGTCAGTGGGAGAATAGACGGAGACGATGAGTGTCCCCATCTTTCCGAGTCCTTACTGTTCCGTTTAGTCGGACAGCGCACAAACGGCTGTCTTCTGGGATCCACTCTAAGAGAGCTAGTTCTGCCCTAGGACTCAAAGCTATGCCTACGCCGGCGAGGCCACGGGAAGCAGAATCAGGGCTTCCAGATACACAGAGTATGAATTGAGTCGGTTCTTTATTTTGGCATGGTGAGGTCAAATGGATGTCGCTACTCGGATCCTGTATGCACGTTTCGGAGACGCAGCACACATCGATGGCGCGGGATTCTAAAGTCCTAGCTAAGGAAGCCTGCTGTCCTGTTTGGCACAGTGTTCGGACGTTAAAAGCTCCTACGTGTAGTTTAGAGCGTGATTTCAGGAGACCAGGAATAGCGTTCCGCGTACTCGAATCATTTGCCCTAGCGGTGCGAGGTGATAAAGAGACGTGAGGAGGATTAGCCATGGAGATAAGAGAGGTATTAGGAGGTGTAGGAAGGATTTGAATGTGACCAACTTGGTCTCGTGTGCTGTTACGAGTATGAGGGCTGATATCACTTCCCGGCTGTCCACACCGTGGAAGGGTATTTCTTGAGGAACCTGAAAAGGAAATTGGATTAGTGTTGGTCTTAATGACCCGGGAGCGTGACCGCAGAGCCCAAGGGACAACTGCTTGAGGCCGGTCGCGCATGGCCTTTTCGTGGAAGGTTTTTAATGTGTTAGCTCCGTTCTTGAAAGGGCCTTACCGCCGGAGACGGAAATCCGTGAGGTAAGGTGAGGTGTGACATTTTTAGGGTCGACCTTTTCTAACCTCACCCCTCCTTGTGGGAAGGCAGCGTCGCTGCAGATGCTGGTTGTCTGAGGGAAACACCTTACTGCTGTCACACCCTCTACAGTCACCAGTACGACTTCGCCCTCAGATCTTGAGTTGCTGCTTTTAGTCTTACCGTTCTCCAATCGACCTGTCTGGCATGGTAGAACCTACAGGAAGATATGTTCCAGCTATTATAGCTCGGTTGGGTCATGACGATAGGCAAGCCCGACCACCGTTTCAAGGTAGCAGCTTCGGTCGGGAATGTTGTATAATATAGCAAATGTGTTCATAATGTAGGTTACTGAATTATTATTGTTAAACACAACTCAATTTATACAAATCTAATTGTAAATGAATTATATAAAATATGTATTCTTAAATCATTTTAATTGATTTAGGAATTAAATTAATCCTTATCAGTCTTGTGTTCAAGTTGCCGTATAGATTCAGTGTGGGGTTCTTAGGAGCAGCTAGGAAATCGAGTCGAGTGTTTATTAACCAAGACTTATTACGAGTATATAGAAATTTATTGATATTCTGAAAAAGGAATGGATTGAAAATCGAACAGTCTGTTGCAGAAATCCAACAGCAACATATAATAAGAAAGTATAAGGAAATAGTTGTATGTTTCAAACTGTTCGCAGAATATTACTTGAACAGAACGACACTAGACCATCTACGTGGAATAACACATGATTTGAATATTCACATCTAAACATTTTATACTATGTTACGAAGATTTTATAATGTAACATTTGGATCTACGTTAAATCGATGTTACCCCTTTGGATGTTCTATATTCAGTCAGTTGGTTTATTGCAGTAACAGATTGCCATTTTAGGCTGAGGGGTTATCGACGTGTTGGAGAGTCGGGGTCCGAATTTCAAATGTCTGTCGCTTGCTTGCTCACTGACACCTATTACTGTTCTTAGTCTGTAGAAAAATATAAATAGTACACAACTTCAAGAATCGAAATAGGGTTCCCCTACTATCGAGAAATAAGAGCGAAATAGTAGGGTAAAACGAAATGTGTGAAAGTTAATTATCTACTTAAGTAGTATGAGAAATATAAAGAATACATTCTAAACATGAAGGTGGTAATAAAAAACGACTAAAAATTAAAAACATTAGGATTAAATATAAATAACTGAATGACGGTAAGAAAAATTAGGTAGTAGAGTCATGATATGAAGACAGCTTGGTGCGAAGCTTTTGCTCAGTTTTGAAATGATGAATCGCTACAGCATTTGCAGCGAAATCATCTATAAGATGTTGTAATGTAGTTGGATTGTAATTTAAGCCAACTAATCTCAAAAAATGTTTAAACGTTTTTGCCTCTCAAATGTAAATCTGTCAGTTAGTTACAACGTAGGATCAGGCACATATATGCATCGGTCCAATTTGCCATACCTCATTAGCACAACAAGATGAATACCAAATTCATAGAAGTAGTTACTTCAATGGTAGTAATATATAAAAGAAAGATTGTGTATAAGGATATAATACAGAAAGAAAGATATAAAGTAATTTTGACCTCATAGTTGAAGGGAAGATAGAAAGTGTATACATCTACACCATTGTGATCGATTCCGAGCCATGTCAACCAGAGTCTCCAACCATTGGTTACGATAGGCACGCGGACCCTAACCAAGTAATCTGCATCTACCAACATGACCCAAACTAGAAGTTAGTGACTTCAAGCACTGATGACACGTTTTGGTTTGGCCACACCTAATTTTCTTCCAACCATCCCCGACATTGGTCAGCATTGGGCGTCGTTGTAAACGGTGTTCAGGCATACGTGACACGTGGCCTAACCATCTCAGTCGACGAAAATTCACCTCACCAATTGATTTACCATCATTCACTAATACTGTGCATCTAACCTCCCGATTACCTACCCGGTGATCCCAGCAGGTGCGAACAATATTTCTAAGACATCTGTGGTCAAATACTAGTAGCTTACGAGTGTCTTCTACTCTTAATGGCCACGTTTCGCAGCCGTAAAGTAAAACAAAACGAACTACCGCGCAGTATACTTGTCCGTTAATTGATAGACGAATATTTCGCCTTCGCCATAGGTGACGTAAATTGGCAAAAGCCAAACGAGCTTTTCGAATCCGTGCTGAGATTTCGTCAGACACCAACCCATTAAGGCTGATCAGATTCACGTCCACAAAATTGACATGAGGGGCTCACCAATTTTGTGGACGTGAATCTGACTCCATTTAGAGCGTATGGAAGATGGCTGGGAAGCCAACTCCATTTCAAGCCGGGCATTACTCAATATTTATAGGCAGACAAAATAAACTACAGACATGTGATGAGTCATGGGACATGAAGTGTACAGACATATACGCTCACATGAAAACAGTCAAGGCTAATAAGCGAATAATTAACAAGGTCAAAACATGACTCAAGTAGAACGAATAGAATGGAATGTCCGGAAACTAGAATAAGATATATTATGGGCTAAAACTAATGACTAACACTACAAGTGAAGTTGTCAACGCGTTCGACTACTTCACTCCCCATCCTTAGTTCAGGTGTTGACGCAGACCAGTCCTGAAGCAACAACTTGCATTTAGAGGGAAAGAAGCGCATCCCAAACATTCTAGCATTGTTGCTCAGTGCTATCAAAAGACTGCATTTTATCAGCAACTTCACCAAATAGGACTATATCATCTGTGTATTCTAAGTCGATAAGTGGACCTCCTGGAAGGAGATCAGTACCTGAGAATTCAGTCGACGAGAATGTTATTTCCATCAGTAGGTCTATGATGGAGTTAAACAAAAATGGAGAAAGTGGACAGCCTTGACGGACACCACTTGAAGTTGCAAAATCAGATGACAGTTCGCCATAAGCTCTGACTCGACTAGTAGTGTTCGAGTAAAGAGCCTTCACAAGGTTTATGCACTTCTGGGGTACGCCTTTCAATGACAGACACTGCCACAGAATCTCGCGGTCTACGGAGTCAAATGCTGCTTTTAAGTCCAGAAAGACCACCATTGTCGGACGTCGATAAGTATGACTGTGTTCTAGAACCTGACGAATGGTGAATATGTGGTCGATGCAGCCACGACCAGGTCTGAAGCCAGCTTGATTCTCTCGTGTTTGCAGTTCACGAGTCTTAGTTAGGTGTCCGATAATTATCGAGGCTAGTATTTTAGATACTATATTAGTTAAACTAATCCCTCTGTGGTTGTCACAGGATGATTTTGACCCTTTCTTATATATTGGGGCGATAAGTGATTGTGACCAGTCAGATGGGATAACGTCTAACTCCCAGATCCTAGCTAAAATATTAGTCAACCTAATCGCTAAAACTGGACCACCATACTTAAAGAACTCTGGAGCAAATCCATCTGGACCAGCTGCTCTTCTCTGTTTCAGATTAGCTATAGCGTTTTGAACTTCTGCTAGAGTCGGGGACCTACTTCCATGTTCCATTCACGCTGTATGGTGGGTGTTGTAGAGAAGATGAAGACCAGCTGAACCGTTCTCTAAAGTGTTCCACCCATCGTTCTAAGCGACCCCATCCCCTAGAAAACTAACTCGCCAAAAAAACGCTAACCAGTAAAAATAATTCAAACCATTTCAACTCTGCCCTGGGAGTTAGAAGGTCTTCATTTAGAACTATGACGCCTCATGGTGAAAGTCGAGTTCCTTCGGAAGCCACGAGGCCGATGCCCCTCCTAACAACCAGAGCAACAATTTTTATAGGTACATGGAACGTCCGGACAATGTGGGAGACCGGGAAGATCAGTCAAATAGCAACGGAAATGAGGAGATACAACTTGGCAGTACTGGGAATCAGCGAAACCCATTGGACCCAAGCTGGACAACAAAGGCTAAATACGGGAGAGATGCTGCTATACTCCGGCCACGAAGAGGAAACTGCTTCACACTCGGGGAGTTGCTCTAATGCTGTCCAAAGTAGCACGAAATGCACTTGTAGGATGGGAATCTCACGGATCCGGAATCATCAAAGCATCATTCAGAACAAAGAAGGAGGGGATCACAATGAATATTATCCAATGTTATGCACCCACCAATGATAGCAACGACGACATTAAAGATCAATTCTATGAGAGGCTGCAATCAATCATAGAGAAGTGCCCAAGAAAGGACTTCACCATTCTGATGGGAGATCTAAACGCCAAAGTCGGAGTAGACAACACCGGATATGAAGATACCGTGGGACGACATGGACTGACTGGAAGAGAGAAACGAAAATGGGGAAAGGTTTGCAAATCTGTGTGCATTCAACAAATTGGTCATAGGAGGCACAATATTTCCACACAAACGTATACACAAAGCTACATGGATCTCACCGGACCACACCACAGAGAACCAGATAGATCATATTTAAATCAATAAAAAGTTCCGAAGGACAATGGAAGATGTGAGAACCAGGAGAGGAGCTGACATAGCTTCAGATCACCACCTAGTTGTGGCCAATTTAAAACTGAAGCTTAAGAAGAACTGGACAAACAGCACTACAAAGGTTCAATACAGCCTTCCTTCGAGATACCGACAAACTCAATGAATTCAAGATAGCTCTCAACAACAGGTTCCAAACCTTACAGGATCTACTGAAAGAAGGAGAAACTACTATGGAGGACAACTGGGAAGGTATCAAAGAAGCATTAACTTCAACGTGTCAAAAGGTTCTGGGCCTCAAGAAGCATCATCATAAGGAATGGATCTCTATAGAAACACTGGACAGGATCAAAGAAAGGAAGAACAAGAAGACAGCAATTAACAACAGCCGAACACAAGCAGAGAAAGTTCAAGCACAAGCTGAGTACATAGAAGCAAACAAGCAAGTGAAGAAGAGCATTAAAGCCGACAAGCAGAAATACGTGGAAGAACTAGCAATGACAGAGGAAAAAGCTGCAAGAGAAGGAAATATGAAACAGCTTTACGATACAACGAAGAAACTAGCAGGGAAATATAGTAAACAAGAAAGACCGGTCAAGGACAAAGAAGGCAAGCCAATCACCGAAATTCAACAACAGTGGGACAGATGGGTAGAGTACTTCGAAGAACTCCTGAATAGGCCGGCTCCAATGAATCCACCGGACATCGAAGCAGCACACACAGATCTTCCTATAGTTGGCAATCCACCAACGGCGAAAGAAATCAGAATGGCCATCAGACAAATCAAGAGCGGGAAGCAGCAGGACCCGACAATATACCAGCTGAAGTCAAACGTCGAAGTAACTACAAACATGCTTTACCTTCTATTCAAAAAGATTTGGGAGGAGGAACAAGTGCCGATGGACGGGAAAGAAGGGCACCTCGTCAAGATTCCAAAGAAAGGAGATCTGGGCAAATGTGAAAACTACAGAGGCATTACACTACTGTCAATACCAGGGAAAGTCTTTAACAGAGTGTTGCTGAACCGGATGGAAGACGCAGTAGAAACCCAACTTCGAGATCAACAAGCTGGATTCCGTAGGGATCGGTCGTGCACAGACGAAATTGCGACACTACGGATCATCGTCGAATAATCAGTTGAGTAGAACTCATCACTGTACGTCAACTCCATTGATTATGAAAAGGCATTCGACAGTGTAGATAGGAGGACGTTATGGAAACTTCTTCGACACTACGGAGTTCCTGAGAAGATTGTCAACATTATCCGGAACTCATACGACGGACTACAGTGCAAAGTAGTGCATGGAGGACAGCTGACAGATGCATTCCAAGTAAGGACCGGAGTCAGACAAGGCTGTCAACTCTCTCCCTTCCTCTTTCTTCTGGTGGTCGACTGGATTATGAAGACCTCGACATCTGAGGGAAAACACGGCATACAATCGACAGCTCAGAACCAATTAGACGATTGGGACTTCGCAGATGACCTAGCCCTCCTATCGCATACACATGAACAAATGCAGATAAAGACAGCCAGTGTAGCAGCAGTCTCTGCATCAGTAGGCCTCAACATACACAAGGGGTAAACCAAGGTTCTCAAATACAACACGGAGAACAGCAATCCAATTACTCTTGATGGCGAAACTCTGGAAGATGTAGAATCCTTCACATATCTGGGAAGCATCACCGATGGACAAGGAGGTTCAGATGCAGACGTAAAGGCGAGGTTTGGCAAAGCAAGGGCCGCATCCCTGCAATCGAAGAACATATGGAACTCAAAACAACTTTCAACCAATATCAAAGTCACAATCCTCAATACGAACGTCAAGACAGTCAGTTCTACTGTACGGAGCTGAAACTTCGAGAACTACAACAACCACCATCAAGAAGGTACAAATATTTATAAATGGTTGTCTACGCAAGATACTCAACATTCATTGGTCGGATACCATCAGCAATAGCCTTTTGTGGGAGAGAACAAACCAGCTTCCAGTTGAAGAAATTAGGAAAAGACGATGGAAATGGATAGGACATACATCACGCAAATCATCAAACTGCATCACGAGGCAAGCTCTAACTTGGAATCCTGAAGGAAAGCGGAAAAGAGGAAGGTCAAAGAACACATTACGTCGGGAAATAGAAGCACATATGAAAAGGATGAATAACAACTGAAAGGAGCTGGAAAGGATTGCCCAGGACAGGGATGGATGGAGAATGCTAGTGAGCGGCCTATGCTCCTTCACGAGGAGTAACAGGCGTCAGTAAGTAAGTTGGTTTAAACCACTATTAGGTGTAACTGCTGTTTCCACAGCTGTTTGTATATCTTTCGAAGCAACATCTGGGTCACCCTCGTTTTTAGGACTGTCTAAGTGTGACCTCAGTTGTTCCTTGGATCTACCTTCGGCTTTCTCGTCACTCAGTTCAATTCTAATGGGTCTTCTTAGTGTGGCTTTTCTGCGTCCAGTAAGGCGCAAGCAGATGAGTGTCCGTATAGAGCATGTTCGGAGTCCAAGCAGGTATTCCAGAACGAGCAACAATCTTATATTGACCTTCTACAGCAATGACTGATAGCAATATGGTCTATTTGAGTCCATCGTTGGTTTGGTGCAGGGGGTAAATCTGAGTATGGTTTTAACTAAAATAAATGATAATTTGACTTATAATCATGCTTAATAATCCTATGTTAATAATAATTGCATGAGGTCTACCTATTATGTTCTACCTGTTCATTTGATTAGTATTAAATAAAACTTAGTCATTTGATATTTGTTATCACAGACGTCAAAAATCGACAGAATAAGGTTTACTAACTTTCCTTCGAGGACAACAAAGAGCAATGCTTTCGGGAATACATGTCAAGATGAATGCTGAGTATGACATCTAATTTTAAAAGAAAGGTATGTTTTTAGAATTTAAAACTTATTCAAAGTGTAATTCACAAAGCATTTCTCAAAGACTTCCGAAAAATTGTTCTAATTAGATTATCCCCTAGCTGTTTGAAATAGACATACGAGATAAGGTGACTAGGGTAATAAGAATAACGATTTGTTGCTTAATTCGAAGAATCACAGTATTTGTTGAAAGCAGGCTCCTCAAAGAGAAAAAGTGAGTGCAATAAAAAAGGACAATGAACGAAAATTAGAGTATAAGAGTGAAATAATAATAACATTATTAGGGTTACTGCAGGTACTAAGCCCGAGTAAACGCGGAGTGTTGGGTGTGGAGTCAGTAACCCCATCCCATAGAATGTAACAGACCGAGGAGGCGATTCAGGTAGCTGCGGAAATGAGGAGATACAACGTGGAGGTGCTCGGAACCAGTGAAACTCACTGGCCCCAAACTGGACAGAAAAGGTTGGATTCGGGAGAGATGCTGCTATCCTCTACTCACGAAGAAAATGCTCATCACACTCAGGGAGTTGTTCTGATGCTATCCAAAGAAGCACGTAAAACACTTATAGGGTGAGAATCTCATGGACCAAGGATCACCAAGGCATCTTTCAAAACAAAGGAGGGAATCGCAATGAATGTTATCCAATGCTACGCATTCATCAATGATAGCAACGACGATGATAAAGATCGGTTTTACGAGAGGTCGCAACCGATCATAGCGAAGTACTCAGGAAAGGACCTGACCCTCCTGATGGGAGGCCTGAGTGCAGAGGTCGGAATGGACAACACCGGGTGTGAAGATATCATGGGACGACATGGACTGTCTGTGAGAAAGGAACGAAAATAATGACAGATTGGCAAGTTTGTCTGCATTCAACAAAATGGCTGTAGGAGGCACAACATTCCCCCACAAACGCATACACAAGGCTACATAGGTCTCACTGGATCACACTACAATGAATCACATCGATCATATTTGCATCACTAAAAATTCCAGAAGGTCAATGAAAGACGTGAGGACCAAGAGAGGGAAAGACACAGCTTCAGATCACCGCTTGTTAGTTGCCAAGATATAACTGAAGCTAAGCAAGCACTGGACAACTTGGTAGAGAACCTTCCTTCTAGATACTGACAAACTCAACTAGTTCAAGATAGCCCTCAACAACAGGTTCCAAGCATTACAAGATCGCCTGACAGAAGCAGAAACTACCATAGAGGATAACTGGGAAAGGATCAAAGAGTCACTAACTTCAACGTGTCGGAAGGTTATGGGTCGCATGAAGTATCATCAATTATAAGGAATCGATCTCTATCGAAGCTCTGGACAGGATCAAAGAAAAGAAGAACAAGAAGGCAACAACTAGCAACAGGCGAACAAGAACAGAGAAAGTCAAGACACAAGCTGAATACACAGAAGCAAACAAACAAGTGAAGAGAAGCATTACAGCTGACAATCAGAAATACATGGTTGTCTGGACTACGGAGACCTCAACATCTAAGGGGAAGCACGAAATACAATGGAGAGCCTAGATGCAGCTAGACGATTTGTACTTTGCAGACGACCTGGCTCTTCTATTTCATACACACCAAAAAAATACAATCAGGGTAGCAGTAGCCTCAGCAGCAATAAGCCCTAACATTAACAAAGGAAGAAGCGATATCCAGTAATACAACACAGGTAGTACAAACCCAATCAAATTTGCTGGAGAAACTCTGGGAGAGGTGGAAAGTAATTATTTGAACACATGAATATTGGTACAAGAGAGCGCCAATATATATGCGCCACACAAAACAATGAGAATTCGAAGAGAAATAGAAAAAAAATAATGAGCGCAAAAAGAAAAAGAGAACGATAACGAAGTGATTGGTGTAAGGTAGTATGGTAGAAATGAGGGAACGGAAAGGTACAATCAGAAGAAATCTTTCAGTTAAGGGAGACACAACCACTTTTTATGAAGAAAGTAAAAGAAGGTTACAGCAGGATCGCCACTGGCTTCTATTCTGAGCCATATCTGATAACGTCTCTAGCCACTGTGTAGCACCATCTCTCGGACCCCAACCAGGGAGCCGTGAAGGACCGACACAAGCCAGTCCTTTGCAGCTTTCTTTCATATCATGACACCATGTCATGCGCTGACCACCTCTCCGCTTCTTCCAACCAGTCCCAGAGTCGGCAAATAATGCACGACGTGGAATTCTCTGGGACGACATTCGTAGGACATATCCAAGTCACCGAAGTCGGTGTTTCAAGATGGTGACACCAATTGAATTATCATCTCTGTGCCCGAACACACGGTGCCGAACCTCTGCATTACTGACATGGTGTTGCCACTGAATGTCAGCAATCCTTCGGAGACAGCGATGATCGAACACAGAGAGTCGTCTAACGTCCTCAACTCGGAGAGGCCAGGTTTCACAAGCACAGAGCGAAACTGCTCTCACCGACGCGTTGTAGATCCGACCTTTTACAGCCAGACTAACATCACGAAGGCGCCAAAGGTGGCCCAGATTGGCATAAGCCGCTCTGGCTTTCACTATTCGTGCATTGATCTCATCACTCACACCCCCACCAGCACTTATGCAGCTACCTAGATACACGAACTTCTCGACTACTTCTATCTGCTCACCATCCAGGGTGAGTACAGGATTGGAATCCTGCCAGTCCTGTAGAAGTACTTTGCACTTCGAAGGTGCAAAGCACATACCATACCTACGGACACTGATTGCCAACTGATTAAGTGCGGATTGCATGGCTTGGGCATTATCGCACAGTAAGACAATATCGTCCGCATACTCAAGATCGAGAAGTCTTTCTCCAGGCAACAGATCCACACCACCATTACTTACATTCATCAGAGCTGTTTCCAGAATGTCATCGATGGCAAAGTTGAAGAGGAATGGTGAGATTAGGCAACTCTGCCTAACCCCACTGCTCGAATGGAACAATGGAGAGAGGTAGTTGTATGCCCTCACTCTGCCTGAGGTGTTTTTATATAGGGCTTTTAGGATGTTAATAAACTTCTCAGGCACACCCTTCTTCAATAGACAATCCCAGAGAACAGTCCTGTCCAACGAATCGAAGGCAGCCCTGATGTCAAGAAACACTACGATTGTTGGCCTGTGATAAGTATGACGGTGTTCTAACATTTGACGGAGGATGAAGATATGATCAATACATCCTCGACCAGAACGAAACCCAGCCTGTTCCGCGCGAGTCAATCTTTCTCGGGTTTTGAACAACCTACGAAGTATGATGGAAGCCAATAGCTTGGACGCAATCGGAAGTAGACTTATCCCCGATAGATGTTACAGGAACGATGTGAACCCTTTTTAAAGATAGGGACAACTATCGACTCATTCCATGATGTTGGTACACTCTCTAGTTCTCAAACCTTTGTAAACAACGTCGTCAGTTCCTTGGTCAGAAAGTCACCACCATCTTTAAAAAGAGCCGGAGGTAAGTCATCTGGGTCTGATGATTTGTAACGCTCCAAGAGTTGGAGTTCCTTGCGGACTTCCTCCTCGTTTGGTGGATCAGTCGTCACCAGCCATGGAGGGCAGGACAGTCTGACCGATGTTGCCGGAGCAGCAGGCCAGTTGAACTGCCCTTCGAAAAATTCTGCCCATCGTCCAAGACGTCGATGGATGTTAGTGATTGGCATCCCATCATCCTCGCAGATTGTTTCACTCACACCAGACTTCTTGCTGCCAGTGGTTCGGATGAGTTGGAAGAGCTTCCGGTAACTACCAGATGCAGCTGCTGCTTCCAGCTCATTAGCACGCTTCGACCACCAGGCTTCTCGGTCCTTACGCAAGCTTTGCCCAATTTCAGTACGTAACATCTCCTTCGTTTATGGTCAAACTCACGGTCACCCGGAGTAGACCGACGGGCTTCAATGAGTTATAAGGAACCTGAAGAAACTCAGTGCTTATAAGCGGGACGTTTCGCAAACCCACAACTGACTGTACCCACCATTTTCATGGCGTCATGCAATTGCAACCAATGCTCATCTATACTTTTCGGTGGACTGGTAGCTAGCCTAGAGGCTAGCTCGGTTCGATACTTACTTGCAACAGAAGTTGCAACCAGCTTGCTAATATCAATCCGTTGATGGCGGTCACTTAGTTGTCCACTGAAAAGTAAGGTAAGATTGGTGCAGACCAAGGCATGGTCAGAGTCCAAATAGGTACTCCAAAAGGAGCGGTAGTCTTGTACACAACCACGCCAGCGGTAGCTGATCGCGATGTGATCAATCTGAGTCCAGGCTTGAGATGCAGAGGGAGGACGTCAGGTGGCACATCGGCGATGACTGTGCCGAAAGTTAGTGTTAGCCAGAAACAGGTTGTGGTCTGTTCAAAGTTGCAGTAGACGGTCCCCGTTATCTGACCTACGACCAACGAGTCCCCATCGGCCACCTAAACGACTCTCTTCTGTGCCTAGACGCCCGACCTGAGCATTCAAGTCTCCGGCTAGTACTACAATATCTGTCGAACGCACTTTCTGGAGAACAGTTAACTGATAGTGGAATTCATCCTTGACTGCATCCGGGCTGCAATCTGTCGGGGCATAGGCGGAGATGACAGAAAGACATCGTTTCTCATGCCGATTTCTCACTTTGATGGAACTTTCTGATCTAACAGCACATAACCGACTTCTAATGGGGATCCAATCGACTAGTGCTGCCTCAGCTCTAGCGCTTAGTGCGACACAAACGGTAAGCCTGTTCTAAAGTACAGAGCTGAAACCTAGAGAACTAGCACAACCATCATCAAAATGTACAAGTATTTATAAACAATTGTCTACGTAAGATACTCAATGTCCGTTGGCCAGATACCATCAGCAACAACCTTCTGTGGGAGAGAACAAACCAGCTCCCAGATGAAGAGGAAGTTAGGAAAGACGCTGAAGGTGGATAGGAAATACATTGCGGAGACCACCAAACTGTACCATGGGACAAGCCCTAACTTGGAATACTGAAGTGAAAAGGAAAAAGGAAGGCCAAAGGACACGCTGCATCGATAATTGGGAGCAGACATGAGAAGGATGAATAGCAACTGGAAAGAATTGCCCAAAACAGAGTTGGATGGATAATGCTGGTGGGAGCCCTATGTTCCTCCACGAGGGGTAACAGGCATAAGTAATATTATTATTTAAATCTTTACCATATAATGATTCATTCGGGAATGTTCTATATGGATTTTACGATTCGAAATTTATTAGTGCCCTGTTTCAAACTTCCGTGATTTGGCACTACATAAATTGATTGATAAGGAGTAACTAAATTAGAAACCAATAGTATAGACTATAGGTTGATGAAACAGACTTTCTATTTCACACGTGATCTGAGTAATCTTGTTGGTCGGTTTATTTTGCCGTTGGACCGATGAAGGATAACAATCCGGTAATTTTTCTTTTATGATTTCAGGTTGGTTATGAACGTATATAAAAAAATTGTATTGTTCCTAAATAATAATTCTTTGTAGTCACGGACCACTTATCTTCCTGTTGATCATTGAGAGATAAGTTACTAGAAGTAACAATAGTCTTTGTTAAAGGTGCAAATTCTTTTCCATGTTCTTATCAATCCCTTAAGTCATATCATTAACACATATAACGGAAAAAACAACTTAAACGAATTGTAATAGAAGAATAAGTTGTAGCCTTACCCAACTTTTCGTTGATATTCCACTTTACATTTGAAGTCAATTGTGTTCATACTTGGAGGTTTCCATTTTAAGGTTTGTGGGCAAGTTCCAAGAACATAAAAATCTTCAGGACCACAAGGCTGAAATATAAGGCCATCTGTTGAGTGGTCCAAGCTTTGCAAAAACGCAGGTTTGAGTAGCTGGAACCGAATAAAAAACATAATCGTTTGTTGACATGTGATTTCAAATAGTGTGCATGAAGAAAATAGTTAAAAATCTACAAGAAAATAATAATAGTTTACTTCAAAGAAAGGTGGGACTGTGTTTTTTCTGTGAATCAACTCACTCCTTTTTAACTTAAACTGAACTACGAAGCGGTATTGTTTACAGGAGTGCATTTCACACATTAATACTGGAAATTGTTTGTTATGACTAAATATAGTCCATTTTATAATCAAAATGAAGGAAATATACTGGTTAATCTTACCTCTTCAGTATCTTGCAGAGCGCGAAATGCTTTTCGCCTGACTGAAAAAGATTGCGTACTAAAGTCAACTAGTCCCAAGTGACCACCGGTATTTCTGGGCCATATAACTTGCTTGTCAATTGTCGAATAACGTTCAAAAAATGCAGACCGACCAACAGGTTTATTGTTTAAAGTAATTATATCATAAATTAAGAATCTAGGTGTTCCAGATATTTCTGATGTGGATATGTTAGGAGGTTTAGAATGGTCGTGACAAAGTACAAGTTCACCGTCCAAAAGCGTATTAAACAAGTGACCATCAGGATCATTTAGGAAGTCTGAACGACCAGAATTTGGACCACGTTTTTCATTTTCGCGAACCCACGATACCGTCGGAAAATGCAAAACATTTGGCTTGTAAACAAAATTTCCCCGATCTATTAGATAGACACGACCAGGACCCATTATGAGCATAAGATAACGAGTGCCATCAGCCTTGTACGTTACACAATAATCAGAGTTGACCAGAGCTGCTATATTTCGTTGTGTTATGGAGACTGGTTGACTACCTTTGAAACGTAAAGGCCTTTTAGATGGTTTTGAAGTCTTTTCGCTGCGATTTGCTTCTAAATTCTCAGGTTCTTGTTCATTTTCAGATGTTGAATCGGTTGCAGGAAACAAGTGACCCTCTATAAATAAAAAACCACCCATTTTGCACAGTTTGTCCGATAAATCGCGTGCCTCATGTGCTTCTGGACTGTCCTGAGCCAAAACATCAACCTTAGAAACCCCTTCCATAAAATCTGGATTTCCTGGAGGCGGTGGAGGAAAGCTTTTGCTTGTAGGAACACTAAAAGGCACATTTTCTTCTATATGATCGCTTAGGCGTGATATTTTTGATGAGGAAACTGTCTCTTGATTATCCACGTTTGTACACAATTCTTCGTTTTTTCTCTTAGCTGGCGTAGGTAAACTGTATTCTTCGTCCTCTACAAACGAATTTCAAAAGTTTTTACTCATATAATTGCTAGCACATTGTAGAAGTATATAAAGTAACAAAACATACTGGTTTTAACAAAATTCACAACATTTTTGGGATTGCATACAAACGTAATCACACATTGCACTGTATCAAACATTTTATCCGTTTTCGGTAAGATAGCTTTTTATACTCAGTCCGCCAACAAAGTAGAACTTCGTACGTACGTACGTCAGTTCAAGTTGCCATACCACATTAGCACAGAGATAAATTGTCGATTCAAATCCCATGGTGGTAGAGGTAACAAAAGTATAAGTAGTAATCGGAAAGATTAGGGTCTGAAGATGTTATTCAAGGAGTATAATCCAGTGAAACAGATTTGGAAAGAGGAAAAAGGGACATGAAGAATTCAGAAGATTAGAGTTTGGGAGAACACAAAGAGTGTATGCACCTGCGCCATTGCAAACGATTTTGAGCCATGTCATTCAAAGTCTTCAACCATCGGTTGCTATCATCTCGCGGATCTCAATCACGTAGTCTACACCTCCCAGCATGGCTCAGTCCACTTGTCATTGACTTCATGGATTTGTGCCACGTTTTGGTCTGACCGCCCCTAGCTTTCTCCCAACCTACTCCTACACCATAAAACATAGCACATCGAGGCGGTTGGTGGTTGGACATACGTAACACGTGTCCCAGTCATCTCAACTGATGAAGTTTCACTACTTCATCAATTGATTTGCCATCCTTACCTAGTACCCGTTTCCTAACAACTGCTTTCTTCCATCCTACTCCTACACCATAAAAATCACATGTCGGTGGTTGGGCACACGCAATACATGTCCCGTTTTATATAGTCCTTGCAAAAGTCTTAGAGATAATGACTACTTGGATACTGGCGACCGTTGAAGACCTCAAAGTTTGTGTAGGTCAAATCTTGACAGTTTGTCAGATTTAAGAACAGGGACTTATTGATGCCTCGCCATACGACTATCTTGATCAATTTATTCGAGGCGCATTATGACGACTTTTGCAATGAAAAAAAGTTTATTCTATTAACGACGGTTTTTAATTTGATCCCTACACGCTCCTATTATTTAGCTACAGCATATGGTAGTCAAACAAGGATAATGTATCGGAAGATCCATGAATCAGACAACATATGTCTTCGAAAAATTAATTGTGCTAGGACCGAAAAGCAACTAATGCTGAAGTTCGTCGCTAAGTCTTAGAAAGTGAGTGTAATCAGCTAAGGAAACTCTCCGTCTATGTCGAACTAATTCATATTTTTGAACGGATAAGTCACTTTATTCTGATGTACTTCATAAGGTGTATTAAACGTTTAGAGATTCAATCCATTCTTTCCGAAAAATGCATCGCATATTGTTTACACACAAGCGTTATGAACGTTCTACAAAAAAATACACGAACAAAGTTTCCTCCAAAAACCAACTGATATTATACACTTAGTAACAAAATATATACAATGGATGTTCATAATGATATAATTAATTTCAGTAGTCGGTTACTATAAGATATTTCTGAAGAGTGGACAGAAATACGAAACAGTGAATCTATATAATGTTCAAGACTCCACCCTATAGCTCTTTGGAAAACAGTGAAAGTCACATAATAGACTAGGGGATATATATATATATATATATATATATATATATATATATATATATATATATGTTAAATTTGTCTTACATTGTTCCTACACGTTCCTTTTCTACTCTTTTGTATGTTGTTTTATACTACTTATTTATATTCAGTAAGCAGTTGTATGCCCAACAATTTTCAAACTTATGTTGTAACTCAAGTTGTACTGTAACATTCTGAAATGTTCACATATATCTTTAACGTTTATTTTTGCTTATCATCGTATTTATCATTATAATCACTGTAATTTAGTTACTGTAACGGTTATCCACAGTTTTGTGCATTTGTTTAAATGCAACAGTTTCCATATTGTTTGCTCTTGGTTCGAGTTTCGGTTGCTCATAAACTGTTATCAAATTTAGACACAGCTATCGGCTGTCTTTGTACTATCGTATGTTATAATTATTCTTTATGTTACTCTTACAGGAAGCCTTTGTTATTTTCATTCTTGAAGGACGCGTTTAAACGCCTAGACACCTCACAAGTTGAGGTTTGTAACTAAGTTTTGTGTATTATTTAATCGAGAACCGCTTTCTGTAGACAAATAGTTGTTTTGGAACTTCGATTTTGCGCGTACCTCAATCGGGGTTACTTGGACGCTTCTATAGAATTAACAATGTAAACGGTGTTCAGGCATACGTGACACGTGGCCTAACCATCTCAGTCGACGAAAATTCACCTCATCAACCGGCTTACCATCATTCACTAATACTGTGCATCTAACCTCCCGATTACCTACCCGGTGATCCCAGCAGATGCGGGTCCTAGTGGAGTTGGAAAACCTTGACTCCAAACCAGTGGTACACATGGGCTCGAAGATCCTAAGGAAACAAATGGCGTATGAACCTATTGTTGGTCACCGACTACCATGGGACTGCATCTCTTGACGCTGCTCCACTGCCTTGTGGATTACAATTTTAGGTCAAAGACTCGGGATTTGGTCCCCTAAGGAAACCACCTGTTTCGGTACCCGAGCAGTATCCTAGCCCTCACACACATCGAATGAAGAAGTGTGGCGCATATCTATTCGGCGCCTTCTTGTACCAATGTTTATGTGTTTAAATAAATATAAATATTTAAGATTGTAAAGGTTTTATAATCATTAACAGAATTTTAAAGATCAGATGCCAACAAAATCCATTCCTACTACAACTTGTTGTTAGTTTATGAAACCTATTGCCAAGAAATTACTTATCAATTTGTAAGTAGAATAGAACCCTGATGCAAAATTTTGGAATGTACTGAAAACCTATTAGCATTGCAACAACTGTGTTATACCTGTACACCAATCAGGAAGTGAAGGGGCTTGTGGGCAATCCTCGATACACCCATAACGTGTGAAGAGATCTTCTAAATAATCTGCCTTGTAAATTCCAGGAGGCCTAGCATCCGAAAATATTTGAACCGCTATATCTACGCTAAAGAGGTTCAATAACGGAAAGGACTAACCAAACATACCCATAGTTCAACTCTTCAACGAGATAAGCAATAATCATAAATCCCGTTCTGTTGAATCCGTGAGTGCAATGAACTCCTTAAAAACACCGATGTCATGCATAAAAATTACACATACCTATTTTCTGATTTCCAGTATTATTGTCGAGAAATTGATTAACAATTTGTATAAAAAGATTCACTTGTTCTGATGTTGGTCGTTCCTCATTACCTTTACATTCTATTTTCAAATATTTACAGTCCTGTTCTGTTACTTCGCGTCGATTATAAAACCTACGAGATTTTGTTAAGTCGATAATTAGACCAAGTTTGTACTGAAAAATAAACATTTGTTTAATTAGAGAGCTTTACCGGTTCCGCTGTTTTGAATGCATCGTCTACGTGAAACACATCATCCGGATCGATGAAATGATCAAACTTATTGTCCAACGGTGTTTTGAATGGAATGAATATATCTAATATCATGTCTCCCATACGCGGACATTTCAACCATCTACGAGGTAACATAGGGATTCCTCTATTATTCATTCTGAAAACGAAGAGTAATCATAAAAGTACATAGAAATTTGTGTGCATCAAAGGAGAACAAAACGGAAAGTGATAAAACAAGCGATGCTTATAACAATCATTAGATGATTAGAGTAAACTTCGAGTTCATGTGATCTTTATGTAAGTTGGACTTTTTATCTGACTGTGATTTTAAGTCACAACATTTTTAAACAATATGATAAGATTAAAACTAAAATTTAATAGTGATTGTTCCTTGTATGATCTGAATCAACGGGTACTTTGATAAGCTACCAAATGTCGATCATCAATTCACGATATCGGTGAGTAACGGGCGTTAGAAAAGCCACAAAATATCCACTTTCGTGTTTTGCAACTAACGTTTGCAAGCTCTATGCAAGAAGTACGCGCTGGTTTAAAGGTACTTACACTGGATATCCTCTAAATGCTTAATTAACCTTTTAATATTTGAGATGGTGGAGATTTGTAGCTCAGGTGGATGATTTTGTTCTCTGAGCTGGATGGTTTGGTCGTGGAGCTTTCATCGTCCTTCTGAACGACATCAGCACAAACTTCAGATAGAAGTGAAGTATTCGAATTTCTCCATGTGTTTCACAGCTTGTTCTGTGCACCTCGATGTTGATTGGTTCTTATTGACCTTAAATTTATCATTGTTTACTTCTTTGTTTTGGTTGTGTCTCCCATTGGTTTGGTTTTTGTTCTTATATTTATGCATGATTTTCCTGATTGGTTGATAAATTGGATTGATTTCAATATGTTTGTTGATTGCTGATTGACCTGAGTGCCAGGCTTCTAAAAATTCTCTGGTGTTTTTGGAGTTTCCTCTGTCTAAGATTTCTACATTTTTCCAATCGAATGAGTGTCCGTAGTTATCCACGTGTATTGATATAAGTGACGAGATATCATGGCGTTTGACCGCTAATTGATGTTTATGTAGGCGAAGGTGGAGGGGGCGTCCGCTTTGTCCGATGTAATGTTTGTCGCAGTTGGTACAATTTATTTTGTAGATGATGTTTGATTTAGTTTCCTTTGTTATTTCATCCTTTGGTTTGCATAGGATTGATTGTAGTGATTTTGTCGGTTTGTGTGCCACACCTATCCCGAAGGTTTTCAGCAGTCTCGTTGCAGTTTCTGATATTCCTTGTATGTACGGTAGGGTGATCCTTTTGTTGATTTTTGCGCTTGACTTGGGTTCTGATGCTGTGTGCCGTTGGTGTTTTTGATGAAGTTGATTGGGTAGCCGTTCTTCTGAAATATGTCCTTCAGGTATTTCTCTTTATTTTTCGTGCTGCAGTGTGTCCTCGCTTTCTTGAACAATGTGTGCACGCAGTTGATTTTGTGGGCTCTTGGGTTGTTGCTATTGTAGTTGAGAATTTGATCTGTATGGGTCGGTTTCCTGTATACTTGAGTTTCCAGTTTTCCTGTGTCAGTTCTAGTGATCAATATATCCAAGAATGCTAGTTGGTTGTTTGACTCCTGTTCCATTGTGAAATTGATGTCATTGAAAACGTTGTTGATCAGTTTGTAAGTGTTTTCCAGTTCATTCCTTTTGACGATGACGAAGGTGTCGTCTATATAGCGAATCCAAATTTTTGGCTTGATCACTGGTAATATAGTGGCTTCTAGTCTTTGCATCACAGCCTCTGCGATCAGTCCTGATATTGGTGATCCCATTGGTGTCCCTTTTGTTTGTTCGTAGATTTTGTTGTTGAATTGAAAATATGTTGTTAGGCATAAATCGATGAGTTCCAGTAGACTTTGAATTTGAAGCTTCGTGTATTTAGTGAGATTTGTGTCGTTGTTGAGCAGCAGGGATATAGTTTCTTTTGCTAACTGTGGTTCAATTGAGGTGAAAAGTGCTGTTACGTCGAAGGATATCATGAGTTCGTCGTTGTTGATTTGAATATCTTTAATTTGGTCGAGGAATTGTGTTAGGGATTTGATGGAGTGGTTGGCTGAATCTACTAGATGTCTCAGTATTCGTGAAATTTCTTTGGACAAAATGTACGTTGGCGTTCCGGGGAGTGCTACAACTGGACATAGTGGAATGTTCGGTTTGTGTATTTTGGGTCTGCCGTAGAATCGAGGGAGTACTGGTCCACTGGATTTCATTCTCCATTGGTCTTGTTTTGTTATTTCTCCTGCTTTGACTAGCTTGTTTAAAGTCTTTGAGATTTGGTTGTCTAATTTTTTGACGGGATTTGTGTCCATCAGTTTGTATGTGGTCTTATCTTCGACTAGTTCTTCGGCTTTGTTGATGTATTCTTCTTTGTCCATGATTACTGTGGTGCGTCCTTTGTCCGTTGGTATTATGACAATATCCCTTCTATTTCTGAGTTCTTTCAAGGCCTTTTGTTCTTGTGGAGTCAGTTGGTTGTTTTCTTTCACCTGTTAAGTTATCGGTACTATAGTTTGCCTTATTTTCTGTTGTGTTTCTTCACTGATTCCGGAAGTTTTGAGTGATGACTCTAGTGCTGAGAAGAACTCCAGCCTTGAGGCGTCGCTTGTATTGTAGTTTAATCCCTTTTGGAGCAGGTGTTCTTCCGTATTTGTTAGTGGTTGTTTTGAAAGATTGATCACGCAGTTGTTTGTGTTTTCTTCCATGGGTGGTTTTGAGATCTTGATTAGTTTTTTCTTTAAGATGTTTCTTCTTTGTTCTCTGTGTCGTTTGCATGATATCTCAATGGCTGTTGTCACGATTTCCAAATGTTCTGATGTGAGCGTCCTTTGTAGCTTCATCTTTCGGTCCTCTATGACGTGTTGGTATTTGCGGATCCTGTAGTGTGCATCCGTTATCATTAGGTGAAACACATATGGAGAAATTCGGACACTTCACTTCTATCTGAAGCTTGTGCTGATGATGTCCTTCAGAAGGACGATGAAAGCTGCACGACCAAACCATCCAGCTCAGAGAACAAAACTCCACCAAAACCCTTTTAATATGCTAAATCCCAATTTTCCCAAAGTTATAAACTACATATACAGGATATTTTCAACATAAATTTCCCAGTTTTGGAGACAATAAAAGCTTTTTTTTTATAAAAGATTGTTTCTTTTTTCTTTATTATGAGTATGCAGTGTGAATATAATGTCTCGTGAAAGCAACAGATACTAGCCGCGTGCAATCACAAAATTTACGTTCAAGTCTCACTGTACTGGTAGACAAGGGAACATATCGATGAGCAAATAGATAGAAGCCAAAAGCTAGTTCAACCATTCTTCAATGTCAGTAAAAATCGGACGTCATACGAATGATATAGCTCCCTAAATCTCACTTCATCACCGCGAGAAGCAAATTAATAAAGTGAAAAGTGAAGAAGAGGAAATAATATCAAATCAAGTGAAGATTTAAACATGAGTAGTGTTTAAACAGGACAGATGAGATGGAAGGGCGAAAAGCAATGGATGAGGCAATCCCCAAACATAACTAAGGAAGAAAATCAAAATATATTTAAGATGAATTTTCGCCATCTTAATTTATTCAGTGTGAATTCCACTCGTGGACTTTCGATTCATTCTTCACTATGATTTCTAAAGAAAGCACACTCGACGGATATTGTGGTGCTCGACGGGGACTTGAATGCTCAGGTCGGGCGGCTAGGCACAGAAGAGGGTCGTTTAGGTGGCCGATGGAAACTTGTTAGTTAGGTCATATAACGATGACCGTCTACTGCAACTGTGCGCATACTACCTGTTTCTGGTTAGCACTAACTACCGGCACAGCCATCGCCGACGTGCTACCTGGCCCCCTAACTCTCCATCTTAAGTCTGATTACATTCCGACCAGCTGCCACTAACGTCGTTATGTACAAAACTGCCGCTCCTTCTAAAGTACTTATCTAGACGCTGACCATGCTCTTGTTTGTGCTAATCTTACCTTACGCTTCAATGGCCAATAAATTCATCATCATAAACGGATCAATGTCAGCAAATTGGTTGCAGCTTCTGTTGTAACTAAATATCAAACCGAGCTAGGTTCAAGGCTAGCTATCAACCCACTGAGAAATATAGATGAGCATCGGTTGCAATTACATGACGCTATCAAAATGGAGAGTCAAGTCGCTTGCGGCTTCGCGAAATGTCCCGCTTATAAGCACTGGGTTTCTACAGGCTCCTTACAACTCATTGAAGCCCGTCTGTCTACTCCGGCCAACCACGAGTTTGACCGTACACGGAGACTGTCACGAAATGAAATTGGGAAAAGGGCCGATAATCCTGATGGTCCGAGTGTGCCGATGAGTTGGAGGTAGCAGCCGCATCTGGTGACTGCCGGAAACTCTTCCAACTCATCCGAGTCACTGGCAGTGAGAATCCTGGTGTGTGAGAAGCCGATGATATTCCAACCAATAACATCTGATGGTTTGGACGATGGGCAGTTTTTCAAGGAACAGTTCAACTGGTCTGTTGCTCCAGCGAATTTGGTCAGACTGTCTTGTGTCCTCCACGGTCGATGACCGCTGATCCACCTAACGAGGCAGAGGTATGCAAGGGACTCCAACTCTTGAAGCGTTACAAATCATCAGACCCAGATGACTTACCTCCGGCTCTTTTTAAAGATGGTGGTGACTTTCTGACCAAGGAACTGACGACGTTGTTTACAAAGGTTTGAGAACTAGAGTGTACCAACGTCATGGAATGAGTCGATAGTTGTCCCTATCTTTAAAAAGGGTTCACATCGTTCCTGTAACAACTATCGGGGGATAAGTCTACTTCCGATTGCGTCCAAGCTATTGGCTTCCATCATACTTCGTAGGTTGTTCAAAACCCGAGAAAGATTGACTCGCGAGGAACAGGCTGGGTTTCGTTCTGGTCGAGGATGTATTGATCATATCTTCATCCTCCGTCAAATGTTAGAACACCGTCATACTTATCACAGGCCAACAATCGTAGTCTTGCTTGACATCAGGGCTACCTTCGATTCGTCGGACAGGAACGTTCTCTTAGATTGTTTATTGGAGAAGGATGTACCTGAGGAGTTTATTAACATCCTAAAAGCCCTACATACAAACACCTCAGGAAGAGTGAGAGTATACAACCATCTCTCTCCATTGTTCTATTCAAGCAGTAGGGTTAGGCAGAGTTGCCCAATCTCACCGTTCCTCTTTAACTTTGCTATCGATGACGTTCCGGATGGATGGTGGATGTAGGTAATGGTAGTGTGGATCTGTTGCCTGGAGAAAGATCTCTCGACCTTGAGTACGCGGATGATATTGTCTTACTGTATGATGATACCCAAGCCACGAAATCAGTTGGCAATTAGTGTCCATAGGCATGGTATGTGCTTTGCGCCTTCGAAGTGCAAAGTACTTGTACAAGACTGGCAGGACCCTGATCTTGAACTCACCCTGAGTAGTGAGCAGATAGAAGTAGTCGAGAAGTTCAGGTATCTGAATAAGTGATGGTGGTGGCGTGAGTGATGAAATCAATTCACGTATAGTGAAAGCCAGAGCGGCTTATGCCAATCTGGGCTATCTTTGGAGCCTTCGTGATGTTAGTCTGGTTGTAAAGGTCGGGTCCACAACGCGTCAATGAAAACAGTTTCGCTCTATACTTGTGAAAACTGGCTTCTTCGAGTTGAGGATATCAGACGACCCTCTGTGTTTGAATTATTTTTCCTGGTTAGCGTTTTTATAACGAGTTAGTTTTCTACGGGATGGGGTCGCTAACCCCATGTCCAACCCTCCTCCTTTTCCCTGGCATGGGACCGGCAGTAACCCCTCGACATCTGAGGGAAAACACGGCATACAATCGACAGCTCAGAACCAATTAGACGATTGGGACTTCGCAGATGACCTAGCCCTCCTATCGCATACACATGAACAAATGCAGATAAAGACAGCCAGTGTAGCAGCAGTCTCTGCATCAGTAGGCCTCAACATACACAAGGGGTAAACCAAGGTTCTCAAATACAACACGGAGAACAGCAATCCAATTACTCTTGATGGCGAAACTCTGGAAGATGTAGAATCCTCCACATACCTGGGAAGCATCATCGATGAACAAGGAGTCTCAGATGCAGACGTAAAGGCAAGGATTGGCAATGCAAGGGTCGCATTCCTACAATTGAAGAACATATGGAACTCAAAACAACTTTCAACCAATATCAAAGTCAGAATCTTCAATACCAACATCAAGGCAGTTCTACTGTATGGAGCTGAAACTTGGAGAACTACAACAACCACCATCAAGAAGGTACAAATATTTATAAATGGTTGTCTACGCAAGATACTCAACATTCATTGGTCGGATACCATCAGCAATAGCCTTTTGTGGGAGAGAACAAACCAGCTTCCAGTTGAAGAAATTAGGAAAAGACGATGGAAATGGATAGGACATACATCACGCAAATCATCAAACTGCATCACGAGGCAAGCTCTAACTTGGAATCCTGAAGGAAAGCGGAAAAGAGGAAGGTCAAAGAACACATTACGTCGGGAAATAGAAGCACATATGAAAAGGATGAATAACAACTGAAAGGAGCTGGAAAGGATTGCCCAGGACAGGGATGGATGGAGAACGCTGATGAGCGGCCTATGCTCCTTCGCGAGGAGTAACAAGCGTAAGTTAGTCTGTGTTTGACCATCGTTGTCTCCGAAGGATTGCTGACATCCAGTGGCAACACCATGTTAGTAATGCAAAGGTTCGATATCGTGTGTTCAGGCACAGAGATGATAATTCACTGTCTTGAAACACCGACTTCGGTGGCTAGGACATGTCCTACAAATGTCCCATAAAATTCCACGTCGTGCGTTGTTTGCCGACTCTTGGACCGGTTGGAAAAAGCGGAGAGGTGGCCAGTGTATGACATGGTGTCGTGGTATGAAAGGAGACTGTAGAGGACTGGCTTCTGTTGGCCCTTCACTACTCCCTGGTTGGGGTCCTAGCGATGGTGCGACACAGTGACTAGAGGCGTTATCAGACATGGCTTAGAACAGAAGCCAGTGGCGATATTTCTCCAACTGAACTGTTTCTCTCATTATTGTGGTCTCGTTTACAATCCTGAAGTTAGTTATGAGATAGTAGCTTAGCGCACGGACGTATGAAGACGATAGCTACCTCAAAATTTAGAGAAATCCAGAAAGCGAATAGAACTGTACCAGTAAAAGTGATTTTACTCCATGTCACCTGACGTCTTTATACGCTTAATCACCTCAAGTTTGACTAACGAGTGACATTTTAAATCATGTTTTTGGTGAGTTTGAATAGCTATTTTGTTTTCTAATTTGTCTTTTTTATCTTCTACTTTGTTGATTACGACTCGATTCAATCACTAGGTAACTTCCTGCCAAGCTACAGCTAAGTTCCCCTCGCGGCCCACTGTGTTCAGGAAAAGTTAGAAACAATTTGTGGAAACTGTGTTAATTTAAAAATATTTCCAACAATTACTGAGATTTCTTACCTTCTAGTTTAGCTTAACAAAAGCATTTTTGTTTTGGTTGTTTGAACCTTACCATTGATTTTTGGGACTGCAATTGATCAGTCCCTTGTTAACATATGCGCATGCTATGTGGCTTGCCTCGATATTGCCTTAAGTCACGAACATTATAAGCATAAATGGATGGTGGCTAGCAAAGGAATCCACTGCTATTTCGACCAACAAATCTGGGACAATAAGACTTCAACTAGAAAGTACTACAGTAATGAAACGGAGGTTACAAAAGGTAACTATGATCGTTTAGTTAGTCTTGGAAATATGGACGTCAACCTAAGGTTCCGAACCGTATCAGCATGGCAAGATGAAATCGACAGGATGGATAGTTAAAGTAATAGTATTATCAATTATATTTGAAAATTTAAAACCAATAGATAAGTGATAAACAGAAAGACTAAACATCAGAGAGCATGGTTTCAAGAAAGAATAAATTCGAGGATTAAAATGTATAAAGTGAGTAAAATCAAGACTTGAAGGGAGGGAATGAGTGAATGGATCTGAACCCAATGGTTGATTCTGACTTTCCGACCATCATCTTCATACTCTATAAGGCGAAATGATAAAAATAAGCGGACACAAATGCAGATGACTAGCTATATGGTTGTGCACAGCCTCACAACCAAAGCAAACATCTAGGACTACCTGAGTTTCCTGCTGTCTGGTGGTGAATTCGCTTTAGATAGTAAACTAGCATGCCTTAATCTAACTAGATCAAGTCTCCAGTATTTTGAAGTACCGTAAAATACGGTGAATACCAGATGAAACTTTACTTGACAATTACCGTAAATCAACGAATGATCGTGTTAATTATTCCTTCACAGAAAAATTTACTATGTCTATGAACGGATAAACTACTTCAGTTTTTCTTCCAGTCTTTTTTCCTGATACCATTTCTCACTGCGATGTATGATTTCTCTGCAACTTCGTCTGATATGATTATTTTTCATTCCCACGACGTGCAGTTGGATATGGATCTATGATTGCAACCCATCACTTCACTCAATTTTCATATTTGTTTCACAGAGGTCAATTATGTGCGGTCTAGAATAGCTGTAATCTTGTTTTCCAGAGATGAATAACTTCATTGTCACCAGTATTACCGAGAAATTCAGGAAAGCCGATTTTACTTTGAAGGTTCTGAGGGTTAACAGCAATGTCATATGGTTGTAATTGCTGAAGAAAAAGGTCTATATTCTGGATACTGAATCCTTCGTCCCACCTTGAGAGCGAGCAGTCATTAACGTATGTATGCCCCATTTAGGGATACTTGAACAGGACATCAATAAATCACTGGAAGGCTTGTGAGGTGTTTCTTTATCCGAAATGCATAGACGAGATTCTTTCAAGTAGAAAAAGGACTTATGATGACAAATTTGGCGTTACCTTCAGCAATCATGGCAATTCAATTAGCCAATTAACAGGTTTGATTCTTGAAAAGACGATCACATTTTTCAGGAAAGCTTATAAATCGTGAAAGTTGGCAGGAAATGGAGAAATCGTGCAGCTTTTATGTCGAATGGGTATCACTTTGACCATTACTTTCGTTTTCAGGGACCATGTGCAAAAGACTTTTCAAAGTGCAGTTTATTGTCAAGTACATCGAAGTTGTTTTCTGGTGCTTTTGAGAATTGAGATAAACTTATAGTCGTGCTGAAACCTTTTCTGGCGGGGATACCTGATCTAGTGTTCTCAGCTAGGGTTGTGTCTGGATACTCGCTAAGCATTAACTTCCGCTATTCCTTCTACAGTCTGTAAGAATCCAAAGTTTATGATAATTGTTCAAAACATGTGACATGTATTTTGAAAGGACTTACTGATAGCAGTATTTGCTAGAGCTTCTGAAAGAATGTTTCAAACACAGATAATAAAGAACTAGTAATTCGTTTTTTCTTCAATATAAATTGAAGTTTGAATGCTCCAGACCTTGAACGGTGACCTTGGACTACCTCATGATGATTGCGTTGGTGTTTCCCCATCCCACCCAGGTACATGAAACTTAGGTTTTATGCAAAAACGATACTATCCAACTAATTGTTCATACAGTTATAACCTATTTTAAACCTTATTTTACAGTATATCATTCGTTGTCCTTGAAATAAAGTGTAAACTGCATAGTAACCCTGAATTTAGTTATTGCAGGAAAAAAGACTGGAAGAAAAACTGCAGTAGTTTATCCGTTCATAGACATAGTAAATTTTTCTGTGAAGGAATAATTAACACGATCATTCGTTGATTTACGGTAATTGTCAAGTAAAGTTTCATCTGGTATTCACCGTATTTTACGGTACTTCAAAATACTGGAGACTTGATCTAGTTAGATTAAGGCATGCTAGTTTACTATCTAAAGCGAATTCACCACCAGACAGCAGGAAACTCAGGTAGTCCTAGATGTTTGCTTTGGTTGTGAGGCTGTGCACAACCATATAGCTAGTCATCTGCATTTGTGTCCGCTTATTTTTATCATTTCGCCTTATAGAGTATGAAGATGATGGTCGGAAAGTCAGAATCAACCATTGGGTTCAGATCCATTCACTCATTCCCTCCCTTCAAGTCTTGATTTTACTCACTTTATACATTTTAATCCTCGAATTTATTCTTTCTTGAAACCATGCTCTCTGATGTTTAGTCTTTCTGTTTATCACTTATCTATTGGTTTTAAATTTTCAAATATAATTGATAATACTATTACTTTAACTATCCATCCTGTCGATTTCATCTTGCCATGCTGATACGGTTCGGAACCTTAGGTTGACGTCCATATTTCCAAGACTAACTAAACGATCATAGTTACCTTTTGTAACCTCCGTTTCATTACTGTAGTACTTTCTAGTTGAAGTCTTATTGTCCCAGATTTGTTGGTCGAAATAGCAGTGGATTCCTTTGCTAGCCACCATCCATTTATGCTTATAATGTTCGTGACTTAAGGCAATATCGAGGCAAGCCACATAGCATGCGCATATGTTAACAAGGGACTGATCAATTGCAGTCCCAAAAATCAATGGTAAGGTTCAAACAACCAAAACAAAAATGCTTTTGTTAAGCTAAACTAGAAGGTAAGAAATCTCAGTAATTGTTGGAAATATTTTTTAAATTAACACAGTTTCCACAAATTGTTTCTAACTTTTCCTGAACACAGTGGGCCGCGAGGGGAACTTAGCTGTAGCTTGGCAGGAAGTTACCTAGTGATTGAATCGAGTCGTAATCAACAAAGTAGAAGATAAAAAGACAAATTAGAAAACAAAATAGCTATTCAAACTCACCAAAAACATGATTTAAAATGTCACTCGTTAGTCAAACTTGAGGTGATTAAGCGTATAAAGACGTCAGGTGACATGGAGTAAAATCACTTTTACTGGTACAGTTCTATTCGCTTTCTGGATTTCTCTAAATTTTGAGGTAGCTATCGTCTTCATACGTCCGTGCGCTAAGCTACTATCTCATAACTAACTTCAGGATTGTAAACGAGACCACAATAATGAGAGAAACAGTTCAGTTGGAGAAATATCGCCACTGGCTTCTGTTCTAAGCCATGTCTGATAACGCCTCTAGTCACTGTGTCGCACCATCGCTAGGACCCCAACCAGGGAGTAGTGAAGGGCCAACAGAAGCCAGTCCTCTACAGTCTCCTTTCATACCACGACACCATGTCATACACTGGCCACCTCTCCGCTTTTTCCAACCGGTCCAAGAGTCGGCAAACAACGCACGACGTGGAATTTTATGGGACATTTGTAGGACATGTCCTAGCCACCGAAGTCGGTGTTTCAAGACAGTGAATTATCATCTCTGTGCCTGAACACACGATATCGAACCTTTGCATTACTAACATGGTGTTGCCACTGGATGTCAGCAATCCTTCGGAGACAACGATGGTCAAACACAGACTTACTTACGCTTGTTACTCCTCGCGAAGGAGCATAGGCCGCTCATCAGCGTTCTCCATCCATCCCTGTCCTGGGCAATCCTTTCCAGCTCCTTTCAGTTGTTATTCATCCTTTTCATATGTGCTTCTATTTCCCGACGTAATGTGTTCTTTGACCTTCCTCTTTTCCGCTTTCCTTCAGGATTCCAAGTTAGAGCTTGCCTCGTGATGCAGTTTGATGATTTGCGTGATGTATGTCCTATCCATTTCCATCGTCTTTTCCTAATTTCTTCAACTGGAAGCTGGTTTGTTCTCTCCCACAAAAGGCTATTGCTGATGGTATCCGACCAATGAATGTTGAGTATCTTGCGTAGACAACCATTTATAAATATTTGTACCTTCTTGATGGTGGTTGTTGTAGTTCTCCAAGTTTCAGCTCCATACAGTAGAACTGCCTTGATGTTGGTATTGAAGATTCTGACTTTGATATTGGTTGAAAGTTGTTTTGAGTTCCATATGTTCTTCAATTGTAGGAATGCGACCCTTGCATTGCCAATCCTTGCCTTTACGTCTGCATCTGAGACTCCTTGTTCATCGATGATGCTTCCCAGGTATGTGGAGGATTCTACATCTTCCAGAGTTTCGCCATCAAGAGTAATTGGATTGCTGTTCTCCGTGTTGTATTTGAGAACCTTGGTTTACCCCTTGTGTATGTTGAGGCCTACTGATGCAGAGACTGCTGCTACACTGGCTGTCTTTATCTGCATTTGTTCATGTGTATGCGATAGGAGGGCTAGGTCATCTGCGAAGTCCCAATCGTCTAATTGGTTCTGAGCTGTCGATTGTATGCCGTGTTTTCCCTCAGATGTCGAGGGGGTTACTGCCGGTCCCATGCCAGGGAAAAGGAGGAGGGTTGGACATGGGGTTAGCGACCCCATCCCGTAGAAAACTAACTCGTTATAAAAACGCTAACCAGGAAAAATAATTCAAACACAGAGGGTCGTCTGATATCCTCAACTCGAAGAAGCCAGTTTTCACAAGTATAGAGCGAAACTGTTTTCATTGACGCGTTGTGGACCCGACCTTTACAACCAGACTAACATCACGAAGGCTCCAAAGATAGCCCAGATTGGCATAAGCCGCTCTGGCTTTCACTATACGTGAATTGATTTCATCACTCACGCCACCACCATCACTTATTCAGATACCTGAACTTCTCGACTACTTCTATCTGCTCACTACTCAGGGTGAGTTCAAGATCAGGGTCCTGCCAGTCTTGTACAAGTACTTTGCACTTCGAAGGCGCAAAGCACATACCATGCCTATGGACACTAATTGCCAACTGATTTCGTGGCTTGGGTATCATCATACAGTAAGACAATATCATCCGCGTACTCAAGGTCGAGAGATCTTTCTCCAGGCAACAGATCCACACTACCATTACCTACATCCACCATCCATCCGGAACGTCATCGATAGCAAAGTTAAAGAGGAACGGTGAGATTGGGCAACTCTGCCTAACCCTACTGCTTGAATAGAACAATGGAGAGAGATGGTTGTATACTCTCACTCTTCCTGAGGTGTTTGTATGTAGGGCTTTTAGGATGTTAATAAACTCCTCAGGTACATCCTTCTCCAATAAACAATCTAAGAGAACGTTCCTGTCCGACGAATCGAAGGTAGCCCTGATGTCAAGCAAGACTACGATTGTTGGCCTGTGATAAGTATGACGGTGTTCTAACATTTGACGGAGGATGAAGATATGATCAATACATCCTCGACCAGAACGAAACCCAGCCTGTTCCTCGCGAGTCAATCTTTCTCGGGTTTTGAACAACCTACGAAGTATGATGGAAGCCAATAGCTTGGACGCAATCGGAAGTAGACTTATCCCCGATAGTTGTTACAGGAACGATGTGAACCCTTTTTAAAGATAGGGACAACTATCGACTCATTCCATGACGTTGGTACACTCTAGTTCTCAAACCTTTGTAAACAACGTCGTCAGTTCCTTGGTCAGAAAGTCACCACCATCTTTAAAAAGAGCCGGAGGTAAGTCATCTGGGTCTGATGATTTGTAACGCTTCAAGAGTTGGAGTCCCTTGCATACCTCTGCCTCGTTAGGTGGATCAGCGGTCATCGACCGTGGAGGACACAAGACAGTCTGACCAAATTCGCTGGAGCAACAGACCAGTTGAACTGTTCCTTGAAAAACTGCCCATCGTCCAAACCATCAGATGTTATTGGTTGGAATATCATCGGCTTCTCACACACCAGGATTCTCACTGCCAGTGACTCGGATGAGTTGGAAGAGTTTCCGGCAGTCACCAGATGCGGCTGCTACCTCCAACTCATCGGCACACTCGGACCATCAGGATTATCGGCCCTTTTCCCAATTTCATTTCGTGACAGTCTCCGTGTACGGTCAAACTCGTGGTTGGCCGGAGTAGACAGACGGGCTTCAATGAGTTGTAAGGAGCCTGTAGAAACCCAGTGCTTATAAGCGGGACATTTCGCGAAGCCGCAAGCGACTTGACTCTCCATTTTGATAGCGTCATGTAATTGCAACCGATGCTCATCTATATTTCTCAGTGGGTTGATAGCTAGCCTTGAACCTAGCTCGGTTTGATATTTAGTTACAACAGAAGCTGCAACCAATTTGCTGACATTGATCCGTTTATGATGATGAATTTATTGGCCATTGAAGCGTAAGGTAAGATTAGCACAAACAAGAGCATGGTCAGCGTCTAGATAAGTACTTTAGAAGGAGCGGCAGTTTTGTACATAACGACGTTAGTGGCAGCTGGTCGGAATGTAATCAGACTTAAGATGGAGAGTTAGGGGGCCAGGTAGCACGTCGGCGATGGCTGTGCCGGTAGTTAGTGCTAACCAGAAACAGGTAGTATGCGCACAGTTGCAGTAGACGGTCATCGTTATATGACCTAACTAACAAGTTTCCATCGGCCACCTAAACGACCCTCTTCTGTGCCTAGCCGCCCGACCTGAGCATTCAAGTCCCCGTCGAGCACCACAATATCCGTCGAGTGTGCTTTCTTTAGAAATCATAGTGAAGAATGAATCGAAAGTCCACGAGTGGAATTCACACTGAATAAATTAAGATGGCGAAAATTCATCTTAAATATATTTTGATTTTCTTCCTTAGTTATGTTTGGGGATTGCCTCATCCATTGCTTTTCGCCCTTCCATCTCATCTGTCCTGTTTAAACACTACTCATGTTTAAATCTTCACTTGATTTGATATTATTTCCTCTTCTTCACTTTTCACTTTATTAATTTGCTTCTCGCGGTGATGAAGTGAGATTTAGGGAGCTATATCATTCGTATGACGTCCGATTTTTACTGACATTGAAGAATGGTTGAACTAGCTTTTGGCTTCTATCTATTTGCTCATCGATATGTTCCCTTGTCTACCAGTACAGTGAGACTTGAACGTAAATTTTGTGATTGCACGCGGCTAGTATCTGTTGCTTTCACGAGACATTATATTCACACTGCATACTCATAATAAAGAAAAAAGAAACAATCTTTTATAAAAAAAAGCTTTTATTGTCTCCAAAACTGGGAAATTTATGTTGAAAATATCCTGTATATGTAGTTTATAACTTTGGGAAAATTGGGATTTAGCATATTAAAAGGGTTTTGGTGGAGTTTTGTTCTCTGAGCTGGATGGTTTGGTCGTGCAGCTTTCATCGTCCTTCTGAAGGACATCATCAGCACAAGCTTCAGATAGAAGTGAAGTGTCCGAATTTCTCCATATGTGTTTCACCTAATGATAACGGATGCACACTACAGGATCCGCAAATACCAACACGTCATAGAGGACCGAAAGATGAAGCTACAAAGGACGCTCACATCAGAACATTTGGAAATCGTGACAACAGCCATTGAGATATCATGCAAACGACACAGAGAACAAAGAAGAAACATCTTAAAGAAAAAACTAATCAAGATCTCAAAACCACCCATGGAAGAAAACACAAACAACTGCGTGATCAATCTTTCAAAACAACCACTAACAAATACGGAAGAACACCTGCTCCAAAAGGGATTAAACTACAATACAAGCGACGCCTCAAGGCTGGAGTTCTTCTCAGCACTAGAGTCATCACTCAAAACTTCCGGAATCAGTGAAGAAACACAACAGAAAATAAGGCAAACTATAGTACCGATAACTTAACAGGTGAAAGAAAACAACCAACTGACTCCACAAGAACAAAAGGCCTTGAAAGAACTCAGAAATAGAAGGGATATTGTCATAATACCAACGGACAAAGGACGCACCACAGTAATCATGGACAAAGAAGAATACGTCAACAAAGCCGAAGAACTAGTCGAAGATAAGACCACATACAAACTGATGGACACAAATCCCGTCAAAAAATTAGACAACCAAATCTCAAAGACTTTAAACAAGCTAGTCAAAGCAGGAGAAATAACAAAACAAGACCAATGGAGAATGAAATCCAGTGGACCAGTACTCCCTCGATTCTACGGCAGACCCAAAATACACAAACCGAACATTCCACTATGTCCAGTTGTAGCACTCCCGGAACGCCAACGTACATTTTGTCCAAAGAAATTTCACGAATACTGAGACATCTAGTAGATTCAGCCAACCACTCCATCAAATCCCTAACACAATTCCTCGACCAAATTAAAGATATTCAAATCAACAACGACGAACTCATGATATCCTTCGACGTAACAGCACTTTTCACCTCAATTGAACCACAGTTAGCAAAAGAAACTATATCCCTGCTGCTCAACAACGACACAAATCTCACTAAATACACGAAGCTTCAAATTCAAAGTCTACTGGAACTCATCGATTTATGCCTAACAACATATTTTCAATTCAACAACAAAATCTACGAACAAACAAAAGGGACACCAATGGGATCACCAATATCAGGACTGATCGCAGAGGCTGTGATGCAAAGACTAGAAGCCACTATATTACCAGTGATCAAGCCAAAAATTTGGATTCGCTATATAGACGACACCTTCGTCATCGTCAAAAGGAATGAACTGGAAAACACTTACAAACTGATCAACAACGTTTTCAATGACATCAATTTCACAATGGAACAGGAGTCAAACAACCAACTAGCATTCTTGGATATATTGATCACTAGAACTGACACAGGAAAACTGGAAACTCAAGTATACAGGAAACCGACCCATACAGATCAAATTCTCAACTACAATAGCAACAACCCAAGAGCCCACAAAATCAACTGCGTGCACACATTGTTCAAGAAAGCGAGGACACACTGCAGCACGAAAAATAAAGAGAAATACCTGAAGGACATATTTCAGAAGAACGGCTACCCAATCAACTTCATCAAAAACACCAACGGCACACAGCATCAGAACCCAAGTCAAGCGCAAAAATCAACAAAAGGATCACCCTACCGTACATACAAGGAATATCAGAAACTGCAACGAGACTGCTGAAAACCTTCGGGATAGGTGTGGCACACAAACCGACAAAATCACTACAATCAATCCTATGCAAACCAAAGGATGAAATAACAAAGGAAACTAAATCAAACATCATCTACAAAATAAATTGTACCAACTGCGACAAACATTACATCGGACAAAGCGGACGCCCCCTCCACCTTCGCCTACATAAACATCAATTAGCGGTCAAACGCCATGATATCTCGTCACTTATATCAATACACGTGGATAACTACGGACACTCATTCGATTGGAAAAATGTAGAAATCTTAGACAGAGGAAACTCCAAAAACACCAGAGAATTTTTAGAAGCCTGGCACTCAGGTCAATCAGCAATCAACAAACATATTGAAATCAATCCAATTTATCAACCAATCAGGAAAATCATGCATAAATATAAGAACAAAAACCAAACCAATGGGAGACACAACCAAAACAAAGAAGTAAACAATGATAAATTTAAGGTCAATAAGAACCAATCAACATCGAGGTGCACAGAACAAGCTGTGAAACACATGGAGAAATTCGAATACTTCACTTCTATCTGAAGTTTGTGCTGATGTCGTTCAGAAGGACGATGAAAGCTCCACGACCAAACCATCCAGCTCAGAGAACAAAATCATCCACCTGAGCTACAAATCTCCACCATCTCAAATATTAAAAGGTTAATTAAGCATTTAGAGGATATCCAGTGTAAGTACCTTTAAACCAGCGCGTACTTCTTGCATAGAGCTTGCAAACGTTAGTTGCAAAACACGAAAGTGGATATTTTGTGGCTTTTCTAACGCCCGTTACTCACCGATATCGTGAATTGATGATCGACATTTGGTAGCTTATCAAAGTACCCGTTGATTCAGATCATACAAGGAACAATCACTATTAAATTTTAGTTTTAATCTTATCATATTGTTTAAAAATGTTGTGACTTAAAATCACAGTCAGATAAAAAGTCCAACTTACATAAAGATCACATGAACTCGAAGTTTACTCTGGTCATCTAATGATTGTTATAAGCATCGCTTGTTTTATCACTTTCCGTTTTGTTCTCCTTTGATGCACACAAATTTCTATGTACTTTTATGATTACTCTTCGTTTTCAGAATGAATAATAGAGGAATCCCTATGTTACCTCGTAGATGGTTGAAATGTCCGCGTATGGGAGACATGATATTAGATATATTCATTCCATTCAAAACACCGTTGGACAATAAGTTTGATCATTTCATCGATCCGGATGATGTGTTTCACGTAGACGATGCATTCAAAACAGCGGAACCGGTAAAGCTCTCTAATTAAACAAATGTTTATTTTTTCAGTACAAACTTGGTCTAATTATCGACTTAACAAAATCTCGTAGGTTTTATAATCGACGCGAAGTAACAGAACAGGACTGTAAATATTTGAAAATAGAATGTAAAGGTAATGAGGAACGACCAACATCAGAACAAGTGAATCTTTTTATACAAATTGTTAATCAATTTCTCGACAATAATACTGGAAATCAGAAAATAGGTATGTGTAATTTTTATGCATGACATCGGTGTTTTTAAGGAGTTCATTGCACTCACGGATTCAACAGAACGGGATTTATGATTATTGCTTATCTCGTTGAAGAGTTGAACTATGGGTATGTTTGGTTAGTCCTTTCCGTTATTGAACCTCTTTAGCGTAGATATAGCGGTTCAAATATTTTCGGATGCTAGGCCTCCTGGAATTTACAAGGCAGATTATTTAGAAGATCTCTTCACACGTTATGGGTGTATCGAGGATTGCCCACAAGCCCCTTCACTTCCTGATTGGTGTACAGGTATAACACAGTTGTTGCAATGCTAATAGGTTTTCAGTACATTCCAAAATTTTGCATCAGGGTTCTATTCTACTTACAAATTGATAAGTAATTTCTTGGCAATAGGTTTCATAAACTAACAACAAGTTGTAGTAGGAATGGATTTTGTTGGCATCTGATCTTTAAAATTCTGTTAATGATTATAAAACCTTTACAATCTTAAATATTTATATTTATTTAAACACATAAACATTGGTACAAGAAGGCGCCGAATAGATATGCGCCACACTTCTTCATTCGATGTGTGTGAGGGCTAGGATACTGCTCGGGTACCGAAACAGGTGGTTTCCTTAGGGGACCAAATCCCGAGTCTTTGACCTAAAATTGTAATCCACAAGGCAGTGGAGCAGCGTCAAGAGATGCAGTCCCATGGTAGTCGGTGACCAACAATAGGTTCATACGCCATTTGTTTCCTTAGGATCTTCGAGCCCATGTGTACCACTGGTTTGGAGTCAAGGTTTTCCAACTCCACTAGGACCCGCATCTGCTGGGATCACCGGGTAGGTAATCGGGAGGTTAGATGCACAGTATTAGTGAATGATGGTAAGCCGGTTGATGAGGTGAATTTTCGTCGACTGAGATGGTTAGGCCACGTGTCACGTATGCCTGAACACCGTTTACATTGTTAATTCTATAGAAGCGTCCAAGTAACCCCGATTGAGGTACGCGCAAAATCGAAGTTCCAAAACAACTATTTGTCTACAGAAAGCGGTTCTCGATTAAATAATACACAAAACTTAGTTACAAACCTCAACTTGTGAGGTGTCTAGGCGTTTAAACGCGTCCTTCAAGAATGAAAATAACAAAGGCTTCCTGTAAGAGTAACATAAAGAATAATTATAACATACGATAGTACAAAGACAGCCGATAGCTGTGTCTAAATTTGATAACAGTTTATGAGCAACCGAAACTCGAACCAAGAGCAAACAATATGGAAACTGTTGCATTTAAACAAATGCACAAAACTGTGGATAACCGTTACAGTAACTAAATTACAGTGATTATAATGATAAATACGATGATAAGCAAAAAATAAACGTTAAAGATATATGTGAACATTTCAGAATGTTACAGTACAACTTGAGTTACAACATAAGTTTGAAAATTGTTGGGCATACAACTGCTTACTGAATATAAATAAGTAGTATAAAACAACATACAAAAGAGTAGAAAAGGAACGTGTAGGAACAATGTAAGACAAATTTAACATATATATATATATATATATATATATATATATATATATATATATATATATATATATTCCCTAGTCTATTATGTGACTTTCACTGTTTTCCAAAGAGCTATAGGGTGGAGTCTTGAACATTATATAGATTCACTGTTTCGTATTTCTGTCCACTCTTCAGAAATATCTTATAGTAACCGACTACTGAAATTAATTATATCATTATGAACATCCATTGTATATATTTTGTTACTAAGTGTATAATATCAGTTGGTTTTTGGAGGAAACTTTGTTCGTGTATTTTTTGTAGAACGTTCATAACGCTTGTGTGTAAACAATATGCGATGCATTTTTCGGAAAGAATGGATTGAATCTCTAAACGTTTAATACACCTTATGAAGTACATCAGAATAAAGTGACTTATCCGTTCAAAAATATGAATTAGTTCGACATAGACGGAGAGTTTCCTTAGCTGATTACACTCACTTTCTAAGACTTAGCGACGAACTTCAGCATTAGTTGCTTTTCGGTCCTAGCACAATTAATTTTTCGAAGACATATGTTGTCTGATTCATGGATCTTCCGATACATTATCCTTGTTTGACTACCATATGCTGTAGCTAAATAATAGGAGCGTGTAGGGATCAAATTAAAAAACCGTCGTTAATAGAATAAACTTTTTTTCATTGCAAAAGTCGTCATAATGCGCCTCGAATAAATTGATCAAGATAGTCGTATGGCGAGGCATCAATAAGTCCCTGTTCTTAAATCTGACAAACTGTCAAGATTTGACCTACACAAACTTTGAGGTCTTCAACGGTCGCCAGTATCCAAGTAGTCATTATCTCTAAGACTTTTGCAAGGACTATATAAAACGGGACATGTATTGCGTGTGCCCAACCACCGACATGTGATTTTTATGGTGTAGGAGTAGGATGGAAGAAAGCAGTTGTTAGGAAACGGGTACTAGGTAAGGATGGCAAATCAATTGATGAAGTAGTGAAACTTCATCAGTTGAGATGACTGGGACACGTGTTACGTATGTCCAACCACCAACCGCCTCGATGTGCTATGTTTTATGGTGTAGGAGTAGGTTGGGAGAAAGCTAGGGGCGGTCAGACCAAAACGTGGCACAAATCCATGAAGTCAATGACAAGTGGACTGAGCCATGCTGGGAGGTGTAGACTACGTGATTGAGATCCGCGAGATGATAGCAACCGATGGTTGAAGACTTTGAATGACATGGCTCAAAATCGTTTGCAATGGCGCAGGTGCATACACTCTTTGTGTTCTCCCAAACTCTAATCTTCTGAATTCTTCATGTCCCTTTTTCCTCTTTCCAAATCTGTTTCACTGGATTATACTCCTTGAATAACATCTTCAGACCCTAATCTTTCCGATTACTACTTATACTTTTGTTACCTCTACCACCATGGGATTTGAATCGACAATTTATCTCTGTGCTAATGTGGTATGGCAACTTGAACTGACGTACGTACGTACGAAGTTCTACTTTGTTGGCGGACTGAGTATAAAAGCTATCTTACCGAAAACGGATAAAATGTTTGATACAGTGCAATGTGTGATTACGTTTGTATGCAATCCCAAAAATGTTGTGAATTTTGTTAAAACCAGTATGTTTTGTTACTTTATATACTTCTACAATGTGCTAGCAATTATATGAGTAAAAACTTTTGAAATTCGTTTGTAGAGGACGAAGAATACAGTTTACCTACGCCAGCTAAGAGAAAAAACGAAGAATTGTGTACAAACGTGGATAATCAAGAGACAGTTTCCTCATCAAAAATATCACGCCTAAGCGATCATATAGAAGAAAATGTGCCTTTTAGTGTTCCTACAAGCAAAAGCTTTCCTCCACCGCCTCCAGGAAATCCAGATTTTATGGAAGGGGTTTCTAAGGTTGATGTTTTGGCTCAGGACAGTCCAGAAGCACATGAGGCACGCGATTTATCGGACAAACTGTGCAAAATGGGTGGTTTTTTATTTATAGAGGGTCACTTGTTTCCTGCAACCGATTCAACATCTGAAAATGAACAAGAACCTGAGAATTTAGAAGCAAATCGCAGCGAAAAGACTTCAAAACCATCTAAAAGGCCTTTACGTTTCAAAGGTAGTCAACCAGTCTCCATAACACAACGAAATATAGCAGCTCTGGTCAACTCTGATTATTGTGTAACGTACAAGGCTGATGGCACTCGTTATCTTATGCTCATAATGGGTCCTGGTCGTGTCTATCTAATAGATCGGGGAAATTTTGTTTACAAGCCAAATGTTTTGCATTTTCCGACGGTATCGTGGGTTCGCGAAAATGAAAAACGTGGTCCAAATTCTGGTCGTTCAGACTTCCTAAATGATCCTGATGGTCACTTGTTTAATACGCTTTTGGACGGTGAACTTGTACTTTGTCACGACCATTCTAAACCTCCTAACATATCCACATCAGAAATATCTGGAACACCTAGATTCTTAATTTATGATATAATTACTTTAAACAATAAACCTGTTGGTCGGTCTGCATTTTTGAACGTTATTCGACAATTGACAAGCAAGTTATATGGCCCAGAAATACCGGTGGTCACTTGGGACTAGTTGACTTTAGTACGCAATCTTTTTCAGTCAGGCGAAAAGCATTTCGCGCTCTGCAAGATACTGAAGAGGTAAGATTAACCAGTATATTTCCTTCATTTTGATTATAAAATGGACTATATTTAGTCATAACAAACAATTTCCAGTATTAATGTGTGAAATGCACTCCTGTAAACAATACCGCTTCGTAGTTCAGTTTAAGTTAAAAGGAGTGAGTTGATTCACAGAAAAAAACACAGTCCCACCTTTCTTTGAAGTAAACTATTATTATTTTCTTGTAGATTTTTAACTATTTTCTTCATGCACACTATTTGAAATCACATGTCAACAAACGATTATGTTTTTTATTCGGTTCCAGCTACTCAAACCTGCGTTTTTGCAAAGCTTGGACCACTCAACAGATGGCCTTATATTTCAGCCTTGTGGTCCTGAAGATTTTTATGTTCTTGGAACTTGCCCACAAACCTTAAAATGGAAACCTCCAAGTATGAACACAATTGACTTCAAATGTAAAGTGGAATATCAACGAAAAGTTGGGTAAGGCTACAACTTATTCTTCTATTACAATTCGTTTAAGTTGTTTTTTCCGTTATATGTGTTAATGATATGACTTAAGGGATTGATAAGAACATGGAAAAGAATTTGCACCTTTAACAAAGACTATTGTTACTTCTAGTAACTTATCTCTCAATGATCAACAGGAAGATAAGTGGTCCGTGACTACAAAGAATTATTATTTAGGAACAATACAATTTTTTTATATACGTTCATAACCAACCTGAAATCATAAAAGAAAAATTACCGGATTGTTATCCTTCATCGGTCCAACGGCAAAATAAACCGACCAACAAGATTACTCAGATCACGTGTGAAATAGAAAGTCTGTTTCATCAACCTATAGTCTATACTATTGGTTTCTAATTTAGTTACTCCTTATCAATCAATTTATGTAGTGCCAAATCACGGAAGTTTGAAACAGGGCACTAATAAATTTCGAATCGTAAAATCCATATAGAACATTCCCGAATGAATCATTATATGGTAAAGATTTAAATAATAATATTACTTATGCCTGTTACCCCTCGTGGAGGAACATAGGGCTCCCACCAGCATTATCCATCCAACTCTGTTTTGGGCAATTCTTTCCAGTTGCTATTCATCCTTCTCATGTCTGCTCCCAATTATCGATGCAGCGTGTCCTTTGGCCTTCCTTTTTCCTTTTCACTTCAGTATTCCAAGTTAGGGCTTGTCCCATGGTACAGTTTGGTGGTCTCCGCAATGTATTTCCTATCCACCTTCAGCGTCTTTCCTAACTTCCTCTTCATCTGGGAGCTGGTTTGTTCTCTCCCACAGAAGGTTGTTGCTGATGGTATCTGGCCAACGGACATTGAGTATCTTACGTAGACAATTGTTTATAAATACTTGTACATTTTGATGATGGTTGTGCTAGTTCTCTAGGTTTCAGCTCTGTACTTTAGAACAGGCTTACCGTTTGTGTCGCACTAAGCGCTAGAGCTGAGGCAGCACTAGTCGATTGGATCCCCATTAGAAGTCGGTTATGTGCTGTTAGATCAGAAAGTTCCATCAAAGTGAGAAATCGGCATGAGAAACGATGTCTTTCTGTCATCTCCGCCTATGCCCCGACAGATTGCAGCCCGGATGCAGTCAAGGATGAATTCCACTATCAGTTAACTGTTCTCCAGAAAGTGCGTTCGACAGATATTGTAGTACTAGCCGGAGACTTGAATGCTCAGGTCGGGCGTCTAGGCACAGAAGAGAGTCGTTTAGGTGGCCGATGGGGACTCGTTGGTCGTAGGTCAGATAACGGGGACCGTCTACTGCAACTTTGCACAGACCACAACCTGTTTCTGGCTAACACTAACTTTCGGCACAGTCATCGCCGATGTGCCACCTGACGTCCTCCCTCTGCATCTCAAGCCTGGACTCAGATTGATCACATCGCGATCAGCTACCGCTGGCGTGGTTGTGTACAAGACTACCGCTCCTTTTGGAGTACCTATTTGGACTCTGACCATGCCTTGGTCTGCACCAATCTTACCTTACTTTTCAGTGGACAACTAAGTGACCGCCATCAACGGATTGATATTAGCAAGCTGGTTGCAACTTCTGTTGCAAGTAAGTATCGAACCGAGCTAGCCTCTAGGCTAGCTACCAGTCCACCGAAAAGTATAGATGAGCATTGGTTGCAATTGCATGACGCCATGAAAATGGTGGGTACAGTCAGTTGTGGGTTTGCGAAACGTCCCGCTTATAAGCACTGAGTTTCTTCAGGTTCCTTATAACTCATTGAAGCCCGTCGGTCTACTCCGGGTGACCGTGAGTTTGACCATAAACGAAGGAGATGTTACGTACTGAAATTGGGCAAAGCTTGCGTAAGGACCGAGAAGCCTGGTGGTCGAAGCGTGCTAATGAGCTGGAAGCAGCAGCTGCATCTGGTAGTTACCGGAAGCTCTTCCAACTCATCCGAACCACTGGCAGCAAGAAGTCTGGTGTGAGTGAAACAATCTGCGAGGATGATGGGATGCCAATCACTAACATCCATCGACGTCTTGGACGATGGGCAGAATTTTTCGAAGGGCAGTTCAACTGGCCTGCTGCTCCGGCAACATCGGTCAGACTGTCCTGCCCTCCATGGCTGGTGACGACTGATCCACCAAACGAGGAGGAAGTCCGCAAGGAACTCCAACTCTTGGAGCGTTACAAATCATCAGACCCAGATGACTTACCTCCGGCTCTTTTTAAAGATGGTGGTGACTTTCTGACCAAGGAACTGACGACGTTGTTTACAAAGGTTTGAGAACTAGAGAGTGTACCAACATCATGGAATGAGTCGATAGTTGTCCCTATCTTTAAAAAGGGTTCACATCGTTCCTGTAACATCTATCGGGGATAAGTCTACTTCCGATTGCGTCCAAGCTATTGGCTTCCATCATACTTCGTAGGTTGTTCAAAACCCGAGAAAGATTGACTCGCGCGGAACAGGCTGGGGTTCGTTCTGGTCGAGGATGTATTGATCATATCTTCATCCTCCGTCAAATGTTAGAACACCGTCATACTTATCACAGGCCAACAATCGTAGTGTTTCTTGACATCAGGGCTGCCTTCGATTCGTTGGACAGGACTGTTCTCTGGGATTGTCTATTGAAGAAGGGTGTGCCTGAGAAGTTTATTAACATCCTAAAAGCCCTATATAAAAACACCTCAGGCAGAGTGAGGGCATACAACTACCTCTCTCCATTGTTCCATTCGAGCAGTGGGGTTAGGCAGAGTTGCCTAATCTCACCATTCCTCTTCAACTTTGCCATCGATGACATTCTGGAAACAGCTCTGATGAATGTAAGTAATGGTGGTGTGGATCTGTTGCCTGGAGAAAGACTTCTCGATCTTGAGTATGCGGACGATATTGTCTTACTGTGTGATAATGCCCAAGCCATGCAATCCGCACTTAATCAGTTGGCAATCAGTGTCCGTAAGTATGGTATGTGCTTTGCACCTTCGAAGTGCAAAGTACTTCTACAGGACTGGCAGGATTCCAATCCTGTACTCACCCTGGATGGTGAGCAGATAGAAGTAGTCGAGAAGTTCGTGTATCTAGGTAGCTGCATAAGTGCTGGTGGGGGTGTGAGTGATGAGATCAATGCACGAATAGTGAAAGCCAGAGCGGCTTATGCCAATCTGGGCCACCTTTGGCGCCTTCGTGATGTTAGTCTGGCTGTAAAAGGTCGGATCTACAACGCGTCGGTGAGAGCAGTTTCGCTCTGTGCTTGTGAAACCTGGCCTCTCCGAGTTGAGGACGTTAGACGACTCTCTGTGTTCGATCATCGCTGTCTCCGAAGGATTGCTGACATTCAGTGGCAACACCATGTCAGTAATGCAGAGGTTCGGCACCGTGTGTTCGGGCACAGAGATGATAATTCAATTGGTGTCACCATCTTGAAACACCGACTTCGGTGACTTGGATATGTCCTACGAATGTCGTCCCAGAGAATTCCACGTCGTGCATTATTTGCCGACTCTGGGACTGGTTGGAAGAAGCGGAGAGGTGGTCAGCGCATGACATGGTGTCATGATATGAAAGAAAGCTGCAAAGGACTGGCTTGTGTCGGTCCTTCACGGCTCCCTGGTTGGGGTCCGAGAGATGGTGCTACACAGTGGCTAGAGACGTTATCAGATATGGCTCAGAATAGAAGCCAGTGGCGATCCTGCTGTAACCTTCTTTTACTTTCTTCATAAAAAGTGGTTGTGTCTCCCTTAACTGAAAGATTTCTTCTGATTGTACCTTTCCGTTCCCTCATTTCTACCATACTACCTTACACCAATCACTTCGTTATCGTTCTCTTTTTCTTTTGCGCTCATTATTTTTTTCTATTTCTCTTCGAATTCTCATTGTTTTGTGTGGCGCATATATATTGGCGCTCTCTTGTACCAATATTCATGTGTTCAAATAATTACTTTCCACCTCTCCCAGAGTTTCTCCAGCAAATTTGATTGGGTTTGTACTACCTGTGTTGTATTACTGGATATCGCTTCTTCCTTTGTTAATGTTAGGGCTTATTGCTGCTGAGGCTACTGCTACCCTGATTGTATTTTTTTGGTGTGTATGAAATAGAAGAGCCAGGTCGTCTGCAAAGTACAAATCGTCTAGCTGCATCTAGGCTCTCCATTGTATTTCGTGCTTCCCCTTAGATGTTGAGGTCTCCGTAGTCCAGACAACC
>NW_026137006.1:0-35775 GCF_000699445.3 Schistosoma haematobium | reverse complement strand
GGACATGAATTAGTTGCTTTTCTATAATTTCAGTCTTGTTTTTCTCATTGTTGGGTTTTGAGAATTTGGTGTCATCTGATAACAACGTTGTCATTTTTCAACATAATCCTTGCGATCTAGCAGCACTAAACCAGCAGCTTTATCTGGACGTGTTATGATCAAGTCTTTATTATTTCTAAGTAGTTTTATCTGATTTCTATGTTCTTTTGTTAGTAGACTTTTGCTTGTTACTTTTGTGCTAATATATTGGTTGCAGCTGTCAAGAAGAGTAGATTTGAAACGTTGGAATTCTTGATCAGAGATTGGATTAAGACCATTTGTTTGTTTGATTAAGTTTTCGAATTGAACATGTGTGTTGATTTTGTTAACTTTTTCATTTACCTGCTCTCGTGGAGCTAGGTATATAGGTCGTTCGATGAGTACTTTATCAAAAAGAATTCAAGAACATTGTCCGGCGTGGCTAAGAAGAGGAGGCAGCGGCTCAATAAGAAGTTCTATAATCGAACACCTTGTGAACACAGGTCACTCAATCAAGACAGACTCTGCGTTCAAAGTCATCTACAAGGTAAGTAGAAGCCTTCCTAAAACAATTAGACTGCATCTTCTTTGCATTGCCGAGGCAATAGCCATACATTTTGAAAAACCAGAATTATGTGTACAAAAGAGACTGGTACAACCTCTTCTTTTACCATGGTCTTAATGTATTAAAAAGTTTTCTCTTTCTCATTAGTCTTGTTCTTTTACAGCCACCTGCTTCACCTTCCATCTTCCCTTCATATCTTCTACCCCCAACCGGTTTGTTTTTATTTCAACGATCATTCCGATTATATTTCATCTCTGTTTCAACATTTTATGTTATTTTATCATGCTGAGCTACCCTTACCCGATGAATATCTAAGCCATTAACGATCGAACTTTCCTTGTTTTTAAAAAATTTTTCTAATACGATTGTTTATTTAACCCCACTGTCACCATGTATAACATAAGTTTATTATCAGTATTATTATCACCCTGTAAAAAGAAGTGTCCATATATGTGCGATTGTACAGCTTTGAAAATGAATTCGCCGAAAAGAGAACTCTTTGCTGAACTAATCTTTCTTTCTTATTTAATGTCATAATGGGTATATTCCGTTTATTTTGGAAATTTCACAGATTGACTTTTTATTAAATAACCTTTCTAATTTGTAAATAACACAATTTTGAATTGTATCTATGTCGTAACAGATGAAAACGTTTACCACGTTTTAACAATATAACATTGTCAAATGCATTAACAGATACCTTTGTAAAATATTATAATTATGGACTTATAACTGTACAGCCTGATAACGAAGTTATTGAAAACTATTTTTGATTATTTGAATTTTCTCATTGACGTTTGAGACTGTAATTGTACAGTCTGTTAATGGTATATATGAATACTGTGAGTATTGCCTTAAGCCATAAGCATTATAAGCAAATATGTATAGTGTCTAACAGTGAAATTCAGGACGCGTGTTTCATTCTATTTGGGAATCGTCAGCTGGATGTACCTGCATTTCAGAGTTGATGTTTATTACATAACTCTAACTCAATATCGTTCACTCCGAACGCCATCGTGTTATCCATTTGACAAATATAGTTAAGAGAACAGGAATGTATAATGAATGAGTTATATCAAAATAAACCGGAAAGAGTGAACAACAAGTAAAGATGTGAAATAATAACGAGTGCCAAATAGCACGCAACTTGGGTCCAGGGTTTGACTACTGTAGTGACTCACATTTATCACGAGAACTCGACTGGTTTAATAAAAACAATTATTATTATAACCAACTGTACCAGTGCTTGTATTAATGTGCTTTTGTTTGACTGTGCTAATGACATCTATTTTGTGCTTCCATTCTGATACTCACACTTTGATTGTAACTTCGCGCGAATTCGGTTACGTTCTGTAACCAAGCTTGTATTCTGGCACGATCTCGGTATCCTTTCGATGCCACGAGATCGCCAGCGAATACATCTCGATTTGATCCATTAATTGCCTTCTGGTATTTGGCTTCTCGGGGATTTTATGGATTTCTTTGGTTACGTCCAACCTTCGCCTTCTGATTTATTTGGCACGTGTTTATTGGTAGCGGTGTTCATAGTTTACCTCACCTCGACGCCACGCTACAATTGGTGACCCGTATTTTGGAACACGCCTCAACTTCTGGTCAAATCTTCCAAAGAAGCCAATTCGGTGAGTCTATGATTTATCTATCCACGTCTGTCGTATATTTTCATATTTTTTTAATATATAATATACACGACATGACGGATAACGATAAGAATATTATTTATATAATGGACCCACATGTACGTGTAAAATGCTCTACGAGCACACGAAAACGGCAACTGGCACGAAACCTTACCGCTCGTTCTTTTAGGGATCAGAACGAGCTTGAAGGCAGATATCCAATGTTCCGCCGCTGAACTTGTATACGGCACGACATTGCGTCTGCCCGGAGAATTCTTCACACCACGGAGCAGACCTAATTTCGGTAAATCAGACTACGTCCATCGACTGTCTGTATTTATGCGAACGCTGTCTCCGGTGTCAACTCGAATACAACATCGACAGGTCGCTCTCCCTCGAGAGTTATCTACCTGTTCACATGTTTTTGTACGAGTAGATTCGGTACGCAAACCTTTGCAACAACCTTACGAAGGCCCTTTTCACGTGATCGCTCGTCACGAAAAGACCTTCAAGGTTGATCGACATGGCCGCGTCGAGATCGTCAGCATTGATCGTCTCAAACCAGCACACGTCGATGACAGTGCCCTATCTGGTAACCTGAGATTCAATGCTAAACCTATCAAACCTAGCGGGATCCTTAAATCCTCTTCAGGTCCCACGCTAGGTACATCTGAGACCTCATTCTCACGTCCCGGACAACAGCACGCGTCATCTGCACCGTCTACGGACGAGACGACAGTCTCACGTCCAAATCAGCAGACCACGCCGCCTCTGACCTCGGATGAGATTGCAAGCTCACGCGACACGAACGAGACTGCCGTCTCACGTTCCGGTCGCCGAGTACGGTTACCCGTACGCTTCCTCGACTAGTCGCACAGTCGACAACCGATACGGTGTAGGAATATTCCTATGCTACTTGCATGCTACACTCTTCTCTTTTTTGATTTTCTTTTTGTTTCCTGAGCCCACGCCTCCGACCAATCCCTTTTGATACCGTCGACTTCAGTCAACTTTGGCGAAAGCTGGCCTGATCACCCACGCTCTTGTCAACTCACTCAGTCGATATATTGGTTTCGAATGCTTGGCATACGCTTGGTCTCGAACTTGGTCGTTACGGTCGCTTCTGGTCTTTTGGCTCAACGTGGTTTCGTCCTACGTCTGCAGCGTTTCTGGTGCGCACCTCTACGAACGCCCTCTTCAGATTCTGGATACAAACCACTCTAGTGTAGCATGCCAACTCAAGCAATCAATACAACACATCGCTCCTGGTACCGTTCTCCGAAAACGACCTTCGTTGGCAACTCGACGATCAACGATCGCTTTCCTGTTCGCCAATTCTTCCGTCCTACAATCGCTCGTCAGCCGATCAGTCCCACGATTCAAACCGCTATTTATCGAAAGTGTAAACCCTTTCCAGCGGGGGCTCCTGTAGTGACTCACATTTATCACGAGAACTCGACTGGTTTAATAAAAACAATTATTATTATAACCAACTGTACCAGTGCTTGTATTAATGTGCTTTTGTTTGACTGTGCTAATGACATCTATTTTGTGCTTCCATTCTGATACTCACACTTTGATTGTAACTTCGCGCGAATTCGGTTACGTTCTGTAACCAAGCTTGTATTCTGGCACGATCTCGGTATCCTTTCGATGCCACGAGATCGCCAGCGAATACATCTCGATTTGGTCCATTAATTGCCTTCTGGTATTTGGCTTCTCGGGGATTTTATGGGTTTATTTGGTTACGTCCAACCTTCGCCTTCTGATTTATTTGGCACGTGTTTATTGGTAGCGGTGTTCATAGTTTACCTCACCTCGACGCCACGCTACAATTGGTGACCCGTATTTTGGAACACGCCTCAACATCTGGTCAAATCTTCCAAAGAAGCCAATTCGGTGAGTCTATGATTTATCTATCCACGTCTGTCGTATATTTTCATATTTAATATATAATATACTCGACATGACGGATAACGATAAGAATATTATTTATATAATGGACCCACATGTACGTGTAAAATGCTCTACGAGCACACGAAAACGGCAACTGGCACGAAACCTTACCGCTCGTTCTTTTAGGGATCAGAACGAGCTTGAAGGCAGATATCCAATGTTCCGCCGCTGAACTGGTATACGGCACGACATTGCGTCTGCCCGGAGAATTCTTCACACCACGGAGCAGACCTAATTTCGGTAAATCAGACTACGTCCATCGACTGTCTGCATTTATGCGAACGCTGTCTCCGGTGTCAACTCGAATACAACATCGACAGGTCGCTCTCCCTCGAGAGTTATCTACCTGTTCACATGTTTTCATACGAGTAGATTCGGTACGCAAACCTTGGCAACAACCTTACGAAGGCCCTTTTCACGTGATCGCTCGTCACGAAAAGACCTTCAAGGTTGATCGACATGGCCGCGTCGAGATCGTCAGCATTGATCGTCTCAAACCAGCACACGTCGATGACAGTGCCCTATCTGGTAACCTGAGATTCAATGCTAGACCTATCAAACCTAGCGGGATCCTTAAATCCTCTTCAGGTCCCACGCTAGGTACATCTGAGACCTCATTCTCACGTCCCGGACAACAGCACGCGTCATCTGCACCGTCTACGGACGAGACGACAGTCTCACGTCCAAATCAGCAGACCACGCCGCCTCTGACCTCGGATGAGATTGCAAGCTCACGCGACACGAACGAGACTGCCGTCTCACGTTCCGGTCGCCGAGTACGGTTACCCGTACGCTTCCTCGACTAGTCGCACAGTCGACAACCGATACGGTGTAGGAATATTCCTATGCTACTTGCATGCTACACTCTTCTCTTTTTTTGATTTTCTTTTTGTTTCCTGAGCCCACGCCTCCGACCAATCCCTTTTGATACCGTCGACTTCAGTCAACTTTGGCGAAAGCTGGCCTGATCACCCACGCTCTTGTCAACTCACTCAGTCGATATATTGGTTTCGAATGCTTGGCATACGCTTGGTCTCGAACTTGGTCGTTACGGTCGCTTCTGGTCTTTTGGCTCAACGTGGTTTCGTCCTACGTCTGCAGCGTTTCTGGTGCGCACCTCTACGAACGCCCTCTTCAGATTCTGGATACAAACCACTCTAGTGTAGCATGCCAACTCAAGCAATCAATACAACACATCGCTCCTGGTACCGTTCTCCGAAAACGACCTTCGTTGGCAACTCGACGATCAACGATCGCTTTCCTGTTCGCCAATTCTTCCGTCCTACAATCGCTCGTCAGCCGATCAGTCCCACGATTCAAACCGCTATTTATCGAAAGTGTAAACCCTTTCCAGCGGGGGGCTCCTGTAGTGACTCACATTTATCACGAGAACTCGACTGGTTTAATAAAAACAATTATTATTATAACCAACTGTACCAGTGCTTGTATTAATGTGCTTTTGTTTGACTGTGCTAATGACATCTATTTTGTGCTTCCATTCTGATACTCACACTTTGATTGTAACTTCGCGCGAATTCGGTTACGTTCTGTAACCAAGCTTGTATTCTGGCACGATCTCGGTATCCTTTCGATGCCACGAGATCGCCAGCGAATACATCTCGATTTGATCCATTAATTGCCTTCTGGTATTTGGCTTCTCTGGGATTTTATGGATTTATTTGGTTACGTCCAACCTTCGCCTTCTGATTTATTTGGCACGTGTTTATTGGTAGCGGTGTTCATAGTTTACCTCAACTCGACGCCACGCTACACTACCTCCAATCACCATCTAATCTCAACATAGCACACACATTGTCGAGTTACCTAGACTAGTGGCCATATTGTGACTTGGTTGATAGCATTCGATCTGCACTAAGAAATACTTGACACATATAACATTGATCAAAACCCGGTGATCAATCAATTGTGAAAAATCTTATCTTTCATTCATCACAAATGCATAATTTTAACTTCTATATTTTAGCAGTTATTCAAAATAAACTGAAAATTTGAGTTCACTAAATCTCTGAAATAATGTGTCCTACAAATTAGTATGAGTTCCCTATGATTCGATAGATCAGACAAATCATGTAGTCAATTATTGAAGAATAGTATTCAATAAAAGATACAAATCGATTTAAAACACAACCAAGATAGATTTCTTCTAAATGACTGGATAATGAAGACGTCAACATCTGGGCGAAAGCACGGGATACAGTGGACATCTAGGATGCAGTTGGACGATCTAGACTTCGCTCTTCTGTCTCACACGCGACAACAAATGCAGGAGAAGACGACCAGTGTAGCAGCAGCCTCAGCACCAGTAGGTCTCAATATACATAAACGGGAAAGCAAGATTCTCCGATACAACACAACATGCACCAATCAATTCACAATTGACGGAGAAGCTTTGGAGAATGTAAACACCTTTACATATCTGGACAGAATCATTGATGAACACGGTGGACCTGATGCAAATGTGAATGCACATATACGCTCATATAAAAGCAGTCTAGATTGATAAGCGAATAAATAACAAGGTCAAAGTATGACTCAAGTAGAATGAATAGAATGGGATGTCCGAAAGCTAGAATAAGGTGTATGGGCTTAATATAATAACTGACACTACAACATTCCCGATAGATAGATAGATATGCAGAGAAACAGATAACCAGTTTTCTAATTTGTTTATATTTTCTGATTTATACACGGTGACAACATAGAAAAATAATATAAATAGTTAACTAAGTTAAATTCTGTCAGTTCATGTGTTCATTATGAAAAAAAGAGAAAAACAATTTGATAATCAGTATTATTTTATCTTTCTAATTTATTCATTACTCTACCAGTATATGGTAAATACTACCTCTATTATTCTTTTCAATAAGAAAACAAGGTTCCATCCCCTGGACCCCAGATCATCTGTAAATGAAACATTAAACTTTGTTTCTGAAATAATCATTGATTTCATACACATTGTAGGGTCAGCGAAATGTCACTTAGCTCTCGCCAAATCATTCTGCAGTTGGGTCACTGAATATCGAACCAATCATCTATCCCTGTCAGGGTCAAGAACGACCAACGCACATCAGTTAATCGTACTCCATGAACTGGCCCATACGGTGGTGGTCTTACTTTCGCGTGTATCTACTTTAACTAATGTGTTTCTGTAATAATGTCATTTGTGTTGTACAGTCTTTAAAGCATCTATAGTATCTTGATACATCGATGGGGAAATCCACATAAGGTGCTGACCACGAGGTGTGACTTTGACGTTAGCTGGATCGTCACACCATTCCCGTCTAATTTTTATAGGCCCCCAATCATTCGACATAGATCATCTACGCTGGTGATCTACAATATTATTTGTGTATGTATAAGTGATCGATTAAAACCTGGGTTAAGGTTTTCCTAATGACTAACTCCAATCACCATCTTATCACAATGTAGTGCACGTAATGTCGAGTTACCTAGACTAGTGGCCAAATTACAATTTGATCAATAGGATTCGATCTGTACTAAGAAGAAAATGATACACATGAAATTGATCACCACCCAGTGATCAGTCAATTGTGAATACTGGAAAAATATATCCAAAACAACTTTTAAGAGAACTCCTTGAGGAGTAGTATTGATATCATTCGTCTTCGTAGTTCAAATATTTGGGGCCAGTACGAAGTTTGATATTTTAACTCCTACGTGTAGGCTTTTCAACTCCACTTAAATGGTATTTAATATTGTTGGACGTGAAAAACTTCAACCTTTGATTCAAATACACTAAGGACTTGTAAGACTATAATGTATTCCCAATTGTTGACTGTATTTTTAACTGTATCATCGAATCCTATCTTTTTAGGACTGATACAATCATAAGTTATGGTATATTTTAAGAGCCAGCTTTATTTATTGTTGCAAAATTACCAGGTTACAAAATAGAATACATTACTATTACATTTGGAGAGACTATAATTTATGGACGAATCAATTAGATATAAGATAACAGGTCTTGGATTTGGGCGTAACATCTACTTATCCATTTGGCTAAATAGAGTTTTGACATAATTGCTGATGTCAGTTCGTGATGAAAACCCTAAATCTAATTCCTAACATTACCCATTGACTGTAAATCATTATTCAAATTCTTAACATTGACTTATAACCCTCATTTGGTCTTAGTTACTAGATGGACACTCTCAAGGTCACTTTGGCATGCCTTAAAGGTCGTCCATAAATTATAGTCTCATCATCACAGATAGACAGTAACTTCATTGTTTTGTTTTTTTCTTTTCACTTGATTGTATTTAACATTTGCTTATGATGTAAATAATAATCAATTTTAATAGATTTCGAATGAGCTGCAAAAATTATACTTATTCAATATTTTATTTCGTCAGGTTCACATCAACTGTTTTGTGGTGGATCAAAAAGTATAATAACCAAAAATTAGCGATAAAGTTATTACGTCCAAAAATTAATGTAACAATAATAATTTATAAATTAACAACACAAATTAAAAGTTCAGGGACGTTACTTAAATCACCTAGTCGTTGCGTATTCTGTTGAGTTTTGGTCCCAAAAATCCACAATTATAAATGAGTAATAATGCCAATGAGGTAAATATGATGCCAATAAGTTTCTTTGACGTAAGATGTAATAGAAATGGTACAGCAGACTAAAATGTGGATAATATTCAGTTTAGAATGCAATTGACTTGGTAACGAGCGAGAATAGAACAAGGAGTGTGTGTGTGTAGTAGTGTATTTGCGAACAACCAAACGTGTGTCACGCTATGTTAGAATTACAACGGAAAAAGTATTCAAGGTCACTTACTAAAACAACAGGTACAATCATTTAATGATAAATGTACATGCGGTGAGAAATTGACAAATACAAATAATATTAAAAACTATTTACAAAATAAGCTTGTCAGATCTATCTCCACAGCTTATTTTACTTACTTACGCTTGTAATTCTCAATGGAACATAGGCTGCCGACCAGCATTCTCCAACCCACTCTGTCCAAGGCCTTCTTTTCTTGTTCTATCCAATTGTTGTTCGTTTCTTTTCATGACTGTCTTCATTTCTCAGCGTAATGTGTTCTTTGGTCTGCTGCTTACAAACTATAATATCCCTTTTATGTTACCACTAACTGTATGTAAAAATTCACATGTATCTGTCAAATCAGTTACAATGGTAGAATCAAAAGGAGAGCTTACGTCCAACTCCAAAAGTCTTAGGTTAACTGGATTAAAAGCATTCACCAGTGTTAGTTCCTTAGCTGGAAACTGTGTATCTTTCTAATCAATGTGCCGTAAACTGATTTTTGATTGGATGTGAAGATTTGCATTTTAACATTTGAACTGATGCACAATAATCTGAATTCATTTTATTTCGTTAGGTTCTCATATGCTACTTACTTACCTACAAAATTACTAACACCTGTTACTCCTTGTCAAGGAGTATAGGCTGCTCATCAGCATTCGCTATCCAACCTTGTCCTGGGTAATCCTTTCCAGTTGTTATTCATTCTTTTCATATCTGCTTCTATTTCCTGATGTAATATGTTCTTTGGTCTTCCACCTTTCCGCTTCCTTCAGGATTCCAAGTTAGTGCTTGACTCGTGATGCAGTTTGATGATTCGCGTAATGTATGTCCTAACTATTTCCATCGTCCTTTCTTATTGTCCTCTTCATGTGCTACTTACAACCTACTTAATAGTTAAAATCAACGTTATTACATATATTGACATATTTATAAGTAAGAAGGTGATTCGAGATGAATATATGTGTACTATGATGTAGTGAAGATTCCGAATGAGTTCAATAAGATTAGGAAAATTGTTTCGGATAAATATGATAAGTGTTCTAAGTGAACGGCAGACTCGATTTACCTAACCTCTTCTATTAACTCCCTGGCTAAATCTACACAAAAACTTGAATACGAGAAAAAATATGAGAAATATGGAAGAAATGCTTTATTCCAATGGTTCAATTATGTACAGAAAATCTAAGGTATTTATAGCATTTCAGATGGCATTGGACTTACGGAATATTCTGGGATGCAACTAAACATAGTAGTAGTCTAGGTAATCATCTAATCAGAATAGCAATATGTAACTTTTCACTTTCTAGATGTTTCTGACTATCCTTTTATTGAATGGTGATTGGATAAGATGCCTATCAAAGTTTTCAGAGCTTTCTTTTTTGGCGGTTTCAAGGACTTTTTGGATCTCCTCAACAATATAAATAAAATGTGAAAGGGAAAATTCCAGAACATCAAACAGTTCACTGGAATTTGAAGAGTTAAAAATATTAGATGATTATGCAATGAAGTAACTGAACACATATCTATCTATCCACACATCTATCTATCTATCTATCTATCTATCTATCTATCTATTCTTCAATCAAAAGATAAATTCATGCATTTTCCGAAGCTTCTTCTTAGTTTATCCTCTATATTTTTTCCTTACGATTATTATTATTATGATATGCACAATTTAATGATGTTTTCTATGGTTTATAAATCAGGTATAAACAAATTATACTTAAACTTACTTAAAGAAAAAATTATGGTACACATTATGAGAATGTACTAAACAATTGATTGAGGTAATGAACAAAAATGAAATCAGTTTTGTTGCTAAGTGATTAATTCATTAATTGTTTACATTCATACATGTGATATTCAATTAGTGGTTGTTTTATTTGTTTAATTAACATGTAAACATATTAGTATACTTGGTTAAACAACTAATTAAGAAGTATCAATCTCATTGAAATCATCTATATATGTATCAGTTGAAATGGCACTTTTTAATCAATCGTACTAATAGTTAGTGTATAAATGGATATAACTGTAATAATTTAATTGTGGAATTGATGAGCCGATTAAAGCTAGATCACCATGGTAAACCTGGAAATATTGGATGATCAAATCGTCTTATTGTGGAACTCCTCAGCAGTGCACATTCACGATCCCACCTCTCGAGATTCGAACACAGGACCTATCGGTCTCGCACACGATCGCTTAACCTCGAGACCACTCATTCGGATGGCATCCAATGGTGTTAATGTTTAACTTCAAACTAATCCACGAAATTCAGTGGCACATTCATCATTGTCATCAGTAAATTACTATCTCACTGCTTCTCGCTAGAACTCCAGGAAATACCTCTTGGCGACCGTCAATAGTGAGTATACGATTATTATACTCACAGAAGGGTTTTTGTTGATATTATGGTAATTCATTTGTTAAATTCATAAGTCAGTGCTCTAGTGATTAAGCGCTTGGGAGCGAGACTAATAGTTCTTGGGTTCGGATATCGCGAGGCCAGATTGTGGATGCTGAGTAGTCCCACAGTGGTATGAAACGGCCTTTCAGTGCTTCCAGGTTATCCATGGTGGTCTAACTTCAATTCACTCATGATCCCAACAGTTGAAAATATCATTTCTTATAACATTTCTGATAAGAATGGAGATAAATAAATGTCCAACTTGAATTGGTACCGATCAATTGAAATAATAAGATTGATACAAGTTACACAATCGAAACTAAACTTTTTTAATTTAGATGTGTAATTATAAAGACATTTGATAGATAGTGAATAGAATATGAACATTGTAAAAAGTATCATTTTTATTTTGCTTTTCAGAAACTATTACTATCATACACTCTCGATTTGACCTGTTTATAAATAAAGAAAATGTGGTAAACACCTTGACCACATTATGGATTTGTTGTATTTTATAACTGTTATATCCTACCGAAGATTAAATGATGGGTAACTTCTGAGATCTATTAATGGAATAATATTCTATTGGTCGAAAACCATGAGAAACAACCTCTTACGAGAAGAGAACAAATCAGCTACTAGCTGAAAAGGAAATTGGGAAAAGACAATGGAAATAGATAGGACATACATTACGCGAATCATCAAACTGCATCACGAGTCAAGCCCTAACTTGGAATCCTGAAGGGAAGCGGAAAGGTGGAAGACCAAAAGCATATTACATCAGGAAATAGAAGCAAATATGAAAAGGATGAATAACAACTGGAGGGAGCTGGAAATGATTGCCCAGGACAGGGTTGTATGGAGAATGCTGGTGAGCGGCCTATGCTCTTTGACGAGGAGTAACAGGATTAATTAATTAATTAATTAAGTAAGTAAGTATTTGATGTTATTTGCGGGAGATAAAAGTTCTAATAATCCAAAGGTCTATTATCGCTAATTAAGCGCAGTATTCCAGTTTTCCAAATGACTATTAACATATTTCGCCAATGTAATATTCTTTAAATCGAATTAATAATCCTACATAATAATTTTATCGGTCTCTAGACCAACCTTAACACTATTAACATTTTATTTCTTTAATCAAATGAAGCAAGAACGAAGATAGAGCTTCAACGTACGCTTGTTATAAACAACATAGGAATCAATTGCTATTCCATAGTGTCTCTAAATAAATAAAGATTCAATATTTATTTCATTCAATATCAAAATTATAATCTATTTTTTCTATGAATTTCATCTCTTCTTCATATACCATAAATTTATATTTTAAGGAACAATTAGCTCGATGTCATCTCTGAAGAGTCTCATACTAAGACGAAACGGTTGTTCAGTGCTTCTAGGTTTTCTAGGGTAATCTAACTTCAATCAACTACTAAATTAATACAATTTACACAAACCTTCATTCTGACAATAATAATAATAATCATATGCTCACTAGTGACTGGCTTTAATGTGTTTAATGGAATTCTAATAAGTCGATGTCACCATTCCAGTCAAAACGTGTCTGTTATCAGGTAGTTACTCACTGAAGACAATAGTGGTCGATCGCGCGATATCATGGATTCGTTTAAGTCAGACATTAACATCGTTGAATACCGGCTCAGTGATCTAGATGTTAAGCATTCTTATGTGAGACCAAAGGTCCTAGATTTTAGTCTCGCGTGTGGGATCGTGAATATGACTTGCTGAGAAGTTTCTTACTGGAACGAAACCATTGTCCAGCGCTTTCAAATCTTCAATGGTGATCTGGCTTAAATCAACTAATGAATTTAATCAATAAATTTACTACAACTTCTACAAACTCTCATTCTGAGAAAAAAATATTTCACTAGTTGAAATCATGAATCAATTGAAGTTAGACTACTATGGAAAAACTGGAAGCACTGGATGGCCATTTCGCCTATTGTCAGACTTTTCAGCTTCAATTGACTCATAATTTCAACTATTGAAATTATTAAAATTTCCATAAAACCCCTTCTGATATGAAAAGAACTATTGATTTAGAAAAAAAAACTACCGAAATAGTTACATAATTGAAAATTTATTTATAATTGTACTTTTATAAAGGTCATTTGAAAATTTTTATCTTTAAAAACAAAGAGAACATGTTGGTAACAAATAATAAATGATGAATAGTGGCTAGCAGTAGAATCCAGGACGCACGTTTCGTCCTATTTGGGACTCGTCAGTTGGATGTACTTGCATCTGAGAGAGTTGATGTTCACTCTGGGACTCGAACCCAGTACCATTCGCTTCAAACACCATCGCATTCTCCACTTAGCTAATGAATCCTGATAGCCACTTGCTTGTGCAATCGGGTGAATTTCAATTCACTTGGTATTGTTTGGTTTGTATCTTCTCATTGAAGTTTAAGACTGCAATTTATCAGTCTGTTATATCAATAACAGTATGCACAGTATGCATATATACTAATAAAAGACTGATCAATTAGTCTTAAACCTCAATGGGAAGATATAATCTAAACAATACCAAGTAAAATAATCAATGATTTAAAGCCGATATTATTTTAGCAATTTTTGTTATTATATCACATGATAGATGATAACTACATTCCATTATTTCAAGGAAAATGTGAATAGGGTACATTGTTTAGTATCATTGTAGTATGAAAAACTGATTTATTTTCTTATTATGTACATATATGTATGGAGAGAGGGTGGGGGAGAGATAGAGAGAGAAAGGGAGAAGGAGAGAGGGAGAGGAACAGGATATTTATCATTCATATATTTCTAACATTTTTCATCTGGGAAATTCCACAGTTTTCAAAAATATTTAACTATTGAATGTTTTTAAATATTATCCAGATGTCCTAGGAAATTCATTTTTACTTGATTTATGAAATAGTTGCTATAGATAATACCTAACCTAAAGATTTGGTTCATAATTATTTAATTATTTACGCGTGTTACTCCTCGTGAAGGAGTATAGGCCGCTCACCAGCATACTCTATCCAACCCTGTCCTGGGCAATCCTTTCCAACTCCTTCCAGTTCCTATTCATCCTTTTCATATCTGCTTCCATTTCCTGGTGTAATGTGTTCTTCGGTCTTCCACCTTTCCGCTTCCCTTCAGGATTCCAAGTTAGTGCTTGACTCGTGATGCAGTTTGACGATTTGCGTAATGTATGTCCTATCTATTTCCATTGTCTTTTCCTAATTTCCTCTCCAGTTGGAAGCTCGTTTGTTCTCTCCCGCAGAAAGCTGTTGCTGATGGTATCCGGCCAATGGATGTTTAGTATATTGCGTAGACAGCTATTTATAAATACTTGTACTTTCTTGATGATGGTTGTAGTAGTTCTCCAAGTTTCAGCTCCATACAGTATAAATAACTATCTTGACGTTCGTATTGAAGATTGCGACTTTGATATTAGTTGACAGACAGTTGTTTTGAGTTTAATATGTTGTTCAATTATATGAATGCTATTCTTGCTTTACCAATTCTCACCTTTACATCAGCATCAGATTCTCCTTATTCATCGATGACGGTGCTTCCCAGGTATGTGAAGGATTCTACATCTTTCGGAGTTTTGCCGTCAAGTGTGATTGAATTGCTGCTCTCTGCATTGTATTTGAGGACCTTGCTATTTCCGTTGTATATGTTGAAGCCTACTGATGATGTGACTGCCTGCCACAATCCTATACTGAAGATTAAAATGAATTGAATTTTTCACTTACTTAAAGAGTGTATTTCAAGCTTACTTTATCTGAATTTGTAGTTTAATGTGTATCTCCTTCCCAAAAATACAAAGTACAAAACCACAGGTAAACATATACAAGTTCAGTAACCTGGCAGATACAATATTCGTAATAACCCCTTAGTTCTTTGATTTTTCTTTCTGATTTTATTGTTTATAATTTATGCTTCATTTATATCATTTATGTATTGTAACTGTAAATGCCTAGGAACAAAACAAAATCTATCCATTTAAGATCATGTGATTATCAACATAATTAGTAAAATGATTAAAATGTCACAAGAAGTTGTTATTTATTTTTGTATATTCACAATGAAATCTCACTTAACTTCATATTTTAAATTGTAAAAGAAACAAACAAACTATTTGAGCATTTCCAGTGACGATTGATTTAATGATCATTTTATTCAATATTCTAATCTAGGTTTTATGGTATCTGGCATTTGTCAACACGATATACCTGTAATCTTAGGGAATTCGTTCCTAGTTGGATACATTTCCACTGGCCTATCCAGTCCGCGACTGACCTCATGTAGGACTGAGATGTACTTATAATTGATTAATCACTGGGTAATGATTATTATCATGTATGTTAGGTCCATCTTAGTGTGTGTCTACTACCTCCAACTACTATCTTATCTCAACATAGTGTAAAGTAATGTCGAGTCACCTAGATTAGTGACCAAAATAATCTAACTGAATATGAAAGTATAGGAGTGTTAGTGGTAGAAGTATGCATACCATGGTAACCACCTCAAATGAAAATGATAAAATAACATTGTTCGGTCAATCAGATGTTGGAATCGATAGATTAACTGAGATTACAGATCGCATATATGAACACACACAAGCTAATTCGAATAGTACCATCAAAAAAACAAAAACGACAGATAGAGTAGACTATTCCGAAAAGAGATTTTACTCTTTATGCTTAAACGTGACAAACTTCAGAGGTGCGCACAGACACGCCAATATTATCACAACGTACATAGAAACGCGAAAACTAGGTCGATGATCAGTAGACGCAGGAACACTGAGATATGCTGGTATCATTAAATGTTTGAGAACCGAGCTATGCAGTGTGTGGTGGTCCCCAAACAAAAGGAGCTTACACAAAATATATTGATACACTAGGTTAACACTGATATACCAAAACGGATTAATGATTAAGAAACCTAGAGGTCTGTCCGTTAGTAAAAACAAAGGTAATGAAATACCGTTAGCAATACAAAAGGTATATTAAACAAAACAGACGCTAACAGTTACTATAGAATGAATGTTACTTGTTAACTGCCTCGTGAGGACAACGACCACAAACTGAGTTCACTTGGTTGACAGGTGTTCCTCTGCAAGTGACTGCACCAAAGACATAATGAGGAAGACGGAGTCCAATAGTATTATACAATAGTAATCCGTGCCCAAAAGTCCAACGTTGAGTGGAAAGGCCTATAATGATGTTATAATACTATTATAGTCTTCAATCAAAACGGTGGCCAATAAAACAGAAGAACAAACGGCGTAGGTATTGTTCTATATTTTAAACAACCCGGTAGTAGAAGTGTATATCATTCATCGAAACAATTATTATCGTCTTTTTAAACAAGTGATACAGCAAAACAACAGATATTGGATAAAAATGTGGTTACAAATAAAGTGTGACAAATTAGAGAAAAATGTGTTTTTAATTTTTGTTGTTACAAAAATCACTGAATATATGTCACCATATAACTCCCTCCCTAGGGCATGCGTCGGTGAAAGTATGCCCGACGTAAAATTCTAAATGCTTTGGAGGGAGGAGAAAATTACAGAACGAAAAGGGTAAACAAATGTGTTTTTTTTTTAAAAAAAATAATACGTGTATATATATTTAAGAACAAAATGTTTGTCTTGTAGTAAAGAGACTTTAATGTATATAAAAAGTTTAACAACAATAATGGTGTATAATAATAATAATAATAATAATAATATCATTAGTAATAACGGTAATTAAATTGAGAGTTCATCGAAAAGTGTAAATACATATATAAATTGTGTAAACAATTAGTGATAAACTGAACGAGTCCAACGAAATTGTATATATTTGCACAATTAATAATAAACATCATATAAAACGCATACACATGTAGAGAGAAACACAATGAATTTATCAATATTAGTAGTACACAAGAATTTTTTTAGAAAAAAATGCTTGCAAAAAAAATGGTATTAGTAACTCTGCTAACATAGATATTTAATCATATTACAGGTAATGACAGAATAAAGATTAAGTAATTAATTCAACATAACGTTTAGGAAAATGTACATGTCTTCCTGAACGAGTTGTTTTCGTAGAAGTTAAAGTGTCGGAACTAGGATTTAAATTTGTGGGAACTGTAACCTTAGAACTGTCTGTTTTACCGAATATTGATTTCGTCGGAGTTGGTGAAGAATTATTTGGAAACACTGGAAGCTGCGTTGTGTGATCGCCGCTGTCTTTAGACGGCTTTCGGCTGTCATGTGTTTCAGATTCTATAAAAGCAGGTTTTATCCTGTCGATCGAAACTGTTTCTTTTTTCCGTTCTTATTGATTGTGAAATATTTTGTTTGCCTCTCAACTACTTCAAATGGTCCTTCATAAGGATGTTGTAGAGGGCGTCTTACGGAGTCAACACGAACAAATACAAATTTACACGTATTTAGATGTTTGCTAACTTGCTATTTTAAGACAACAGGCCGAGGTGCAACAGGTTTAATGTTATTCATATGGCTCATTAGTCTTTCGCAAAAAGAAGTGGGATCCGTACATACGGGTTTGCCATTATGCGTCACTAGCTGCCCCGGTAAGGTTAAATTAGCTCCATAGACGAGCTGTGCCGGAGTACATTGTAGGTCTTCTTTAATTGTGGAACGTATGCTTAGTAAAATAAGAGGTAGAGATTCACTCCATCTAGAAACATCAGGTTGTACCATCAATGAGCTTTTTAGTTGTCTGTGGAATCGTTCCACTAGTCCATTCGCTGCTGGATGGTATGCTGTTGTAGTGATGTGATGGATTCCTAAAATGCGGGTGAATTCATTGAAGAGGTGAGATTGAAACTGTGAACCTCTGTCAGAAGTAACTGTAGAAGGTACACCAAAATTAGCGATCCATCTGTCGAGGAATACAGCAGCAACATTTTCCGCGGAGATATCTTTTATTGGGCATGCAATTGGCCATCTAGTGAAACGGTCCACTGCAGTAAAAATGTAAGTGAATCCATTAGATGGAGGCAGAGGACCAACTAAATCAACATGAACATGTTGAAAACGATGGTCGGGTAGACTAAATGCTGACGGTGTTGTAATCGTATGTCTATGTATTTTACTGCGTTGACATTGTACACAAGTCCTGGTCCATTGTTTTATATTTGCATTCATCTTTGGCCAGACAAATCTTTCGGCAATCAGTTTTACAGTAGCACGAATCCCTGGATGGGATAGTGAGTGAAGACAATCAAAAACTCTTTTTCTGTACACTATTGGCACAAAAGGTCTGTGCGTTCCAGTAGAAGTATCACAAATGATAGTAGAGTCAGAATGCGGTATAGGAACACTTTTTAAGGACAAGCTCGAACTTTGTTTACAAGCATCAAGGTCTGGATCATCTGTCTGCAAACGTGCCATGTCTAATAAATCGATTCCTTTGGTGAAGGAAATTGCATCGACGTTGAAACGTGACAAAGTATCCGCAACAACATTTGACTCGCCTTTTATAAACTGTATGTTGGTCGAAAATTGGGAAATATAATCCAATTGTCGCATTTCTCTAGGGAATAACGGTCACTTTTCGCGTTAAAGGCATAGGTTAAAGGTTTGTGATCAGTGAGTATCACAAAGTCTCTGCCTTGCAGTAAATGGTTAAAATGTTTAGCAGCTAGATAAATAGCCAATAGCTCTCTACCGAAAGTGCTATATCGAGTTTGGGTTGGTTCTAGCTTCTTTGAAAAGAAGGCAAGTGGTTTGACCTCATTATTAACTCGCTGTTGTAGTACTGCACCTACTGCTGCCTGTGATGCATCTGTACACAGAATTAGTGTTGCTTCCGGATCAGGGCTTAAGTAGGTCAGCATGGTAGTAGAAGCGATTGCTGTTTTAGCTGCAGAAAAGGCATCTTTCGCTTGGGAGGGTAATGTGAACTTTTTGACTTTACCTTTTAACACCTCCGTCAAAGGTTGTAGGATGGCTGAGCAATGTGGAATAAAGCGACGATAAAAATTTATCATCCCTAAGAAACGTCGAAGTTTATTCCATGAGTCTGGTTCTGGAAAATTCTTGATGGCTTCTATTTTTGTATCCAAAGGTTTAATTCCACGTTTGTCGATCAAGTGACCTAAAAACTCTAAACTCTCAACTCCGAAAATACATTTGGATGGGTTAATCACTATGCCATATTTCTGAAATCTTTCGAATAATTGATGTAGGTGATCAGCGTGTTCATGAATCGAACTGCTAGCTATTAAGACATCATCAATATACACGAAAACAAAATCTAGTCCTTTAGTGACCTCATCCATAAATCGTTGAAATGTTTGTGCGGCGTTCTTTAATCCAAAAGGCATTCTTAGGAATTCAAACAAACCAAATGGAGTAATGATGGCTGTTTTTGCTATGTCCTCGGATGCTACTGGAATCTGGTGGTACGCTCGCACAAGATCAATTTTAGAAAAAATTTGCTTGCCATGTGAGGTGACCCGTTCGCATGCTAAGCGAGCGAGAGCCATAACAAAGCAATTTTGACACGTATGGAAGATGGCTGGGAAGCCAACTCCCATACGTGTCAAAATTGCTTTGTTATGGCTCTCGCTCGCTTAGCATGCGAACGGGTCACCTCATTGGTGAGCCCGACGTGATATGATTGCGAAAATGTCATAAGTTAATGACAGCACGAACAAGATTAATAATTCCACATTCGCACGATCTAAATAGAAGTCAGATCACGTCGGGCTCACCAATGAAGTGGTCCGTTTTATCTGACTCCAAGATTGTATAAATGTTTGCTGTCACCTATTCTCGTATATAATCGTCGACTTAATCGCGTTATCCAATAACGGAATTAAATAAGTCGAATAACGAGAATTGATTTGTGAATACATATATTTGTATATGAAGTGAATGAAACAGAGCCAAGCAAAACGACGCACAGGGAGGATGGCTGGGAAGCCAACTCCATTTTAGTCGAGCGTTACTCAATATTTATAGTCAGACAAAATTAAGCTACAGACATGTGATCAATAGGATAAGACGGGCACACACATATACGCTCATATAAAAACAGTCAAGACTGACAAGCGAATAAATGACAAGGTCAAAATATGGCTCAAGTAAAATGAATAGAATGGGATGTCCGAAAGCTAAAATAAGGTATATGGGCTTGGCATAATAACTGACACTACACATGCAAAGTGAGAGAAAAATCATGTAAATGAGGGATTGGGTAGTGATCCGGTAATGTCAGGTTGTTCAATGATCTATAATCACCACAGGGTCGCCAATCTTTGTCTCGCTTGGGCACCATGTGGAGTGGGGATGCCCAGGGGCTACTTGACGGACGTATCATACCTAGCTGCATCATATGATCAAACTCAGCTTTTGCAACATTCAGTTTGTCTGGTGGTAATCGGCGTGGACGTGCCGAAGTTGGTTGACCTTTTGTGATGATCCGGTGTACTACAGAATGTTGGACAGTGTTTTCACTGTAGTCTGGTTTCGTTATTTTGGGAAATTTAGATAGAATGGTGGCGAATATGTCGTTCCCTGGGGTGTCAATTTTAATACTATGTATGTGGTAGTCCGACTGAATTCCCTGGATTTGAAGGTTCGTGCAGGAATCAATAAGTTTTCTTCTCTTAACGTCAACTAGTAGGTTGTAGAAACTTAGAAAATCTGCACCTAGTATAGGGTGACGGACATCCGCAATAATAAACACCCAGGTTAAATTACGTCTAATTCCCAAGTCTAATGTTAGAAATTGTTCGCCAAATGTCTTTATTTCGGTTTTATTAGCTGCCCTTAGGGTATATTTTCCACTCTTAGCAATAGGTTTATTGGCTAAGGTAACTGGGATGACACTAACTTCAGCTCCAGTATCTACTAAGAATTTGTACCCTGAAGTTTTAACAAGAACGTGGAAAAGACGAGTAGGCGCACGACCAGAAACATTTGTCGCTACCATGGTTTGGTTGACACGTTTTGGTGAGGAAAATGACTTGAAAAATTTACAAGACGTAACACATTTCCTAGCTTTGTCACCATATTTTTTATGGTACCAACATATGTTGTCGTCGTTTTTGTTTCCTTTTGAGTTATTTCGATTTTTACTCCCTCGAGAACAAGAACGAGGTCTTGTAGATGTGAAACTGGAGATTAATAATTGTAGTGCATCCAGTTTATTTTCAAGACTAGCGACAGTTCGTTCATGTTGTGCTCGTAGTTCGCCTAGTTCAGCAGTTAACGATGCTATGGTGGGAGTTTGCTTATCGTTCGAAGTTTCTGATATTGCCTGTACGTAAGGTGTTGTACCGGGTGTAACTTCTAAAATTTTATCGGCCATGTTAGCAAGACTCTCTAAATCTGATGTTTGGCTAGAGGCACAAAGAATTTGCCTAACTACTGTTGGCAAACGTTGTAGCCAAATCTCCTTGAGGAAGGCGTCATCAAATTTATATGGGCCAGCTAATTGTCTCATGTGTCGTAATAATTGAGACGGTGGTTTGTCGCCTAGCTCACAATGGTGCAGTAATTGCTGTAATCTCTTTTCATCAGATAATGAGGTACGTTGAATAATTGCCTGCTTCAATTGATCATATGGATTCGGTGCAGGAATATTATCTATCAAATCTGACACCTCAGATGCAACTTCAGTGGGTAGTAATCCAAGCACAAAAGAGTATTTAGATGCCTGTGAGCGTATGTTGCGACGCTGAAATTGTACTTCTACTTGCGCAAACCAAATGCGAGGATTTAATCGGCTGAATGGGGGCACATTTATCAAATTTAGAGCATGTAGCTCCGCTGAAATGTTATCCTGGCTAATGCCTTCAGTTTCGGATGAGTACATTACGAATATAAGAAAATTTAAATACTACCAAGGGTAAAATAACGCCATAATGTCTGTAAGTGAACTCAAAAGTAGTTGAGAGAGAGAAAAAATTTTACGGGCTCACCAAATTTGTGGTGGTCCCCAAACAAAAGGAGCTTACACAAAATATATTGATACACTAGGTTAACACTGATATACCAAAACGGATTAATGATTAAGAAACCTAGAGGTCTGTCCGTTAGTAAAAACAAAGGTAATGAAATACCGTTAGCAATACAAAAGGTATATTAAACAAAACAGACGCTAACAGTTACTATAGAATGAATGTTACTTGTTAACTGCCTCGTGAGGACAACGACCACAAACTGAGTTCACTTGGTTGACAGGTGTTCCTCTGCAAGTGACTGCACCAAAGACATAATGAGGAAGACGGAGTCCAATAGTATTATACAATAGTAATCCGTGCCCAAAAGTCCAACGTTGAGTGGAAAGGCCTATAATGATGTTATAATACTATTATAGTCTTCAATCAAAACGGTGGCCAATAAAACAGAAGAACAAACGGCGTAGGTATTGTTCTATATTTTAAACAACCCGGTAGTAGAAGTGTATATCATTCATCGAAACAATTATTATCGTCTTTTTAAACAAGTGATACAGCAAAACAACAGATATTGGATAAAAATGTGGTTACAAATAAAGTGTGACAAATTAGAGAAAAATGTGTTTTTAATTTTTGTTGTTACAAAAATCACTGAATATATGTCACCATAAGTGTCAGCCACATTGCGATTCCATTAGCTATGACAGAACAAACCTGCCGGTGACCGATGAGGGCTCCTGCTGTTGGCCTAAACTTACGAGGCAGTCACTTGTTCTACATCCAAGGTTGAGCAACAGAAGCGCTACCTTTAATAAGCACAGAAGTATCTTATCCTTGGATGACAGTGAGAACAAACAACCTGACTTCACGTTTGTATTAAGAACTGTGAATACAACTGAGATAAGAACGTGCGGCACCAGATGAATCACGTCGGGATCATCACTATGATTTTTAACTGACTCCATTGATAATCAACAATGATGATCGTAAATTATAAATTCTTACTGAATTCGCATACATCTTATCGACATAACAGGTTCAGAATACAAGTCGGAATATGAATACTACGGGTACATATACTTCAAGCATTCGTATGACCAGACAAACCAAGAGAATCAATGAGCAAATGAAGTATGCAGAGTCTTTTAATGGAATCGTACATAATTCACACGTAAATAGAATGAAGAAAGCAATTCAGATATATGCATAAACAAAGCACACAATAACATATACGAATATAATTAACATGGAAACGAATGAGAAAAGCACATCTGTAAAAGGTCAGAATTATTTAGGAGAAACGGTATTGTAAGAAGGCAAAAATAACCTAATAGTTAAATGTTATCTGATTTATTATACATCCAAAAGCTAGAATAATTTGTGTACGGATATAAAAATAATTGCTAGTGTATCTGGTTATGTGGTTGGGAAATTAATCTTGCATGTTGTGTTGAAACCTAAATGGATATGTAAACCTAAGTTGTAACAGGTAAACCTCACTGACGAGTGCCTAATAGCATGAAACCTAGGTTTAGGGTTTTCTGTTGACTAACCCCAACCATCATCTTCTCTCAACATACTGCATGCAATCTCGAGTCACCTAGATTGGTGGCCATATTGCAATTTGGTCGATAGGATTCGATCTGCATTAAGAAGGACCTAACATACATGACAGTGATCACAACCCAGTGATTAGTCAACTGCAAATGTTTTAATTACTAGGCAACATCTAAGTGTATCATTGACTATGAAACATTTTGTCCATCTTATTAGATAAACCTACCATTGATACACTGAAAGAATAAATAACACAAAGTAGATAGATCCATTATCTTGAGAATCTTGAAAATCTTATGCATACTTTACATCTTTTGATATCAAATTGACTTTGATTGAATTGAATCTAAACTAGTTCTCACATTGAAATTAATTAGTTAAGCAGTTGGAACAGTGCAGATTGCAGTTATCTAGTTAATATGAAACTGTGGCATTTAAGTTATGAACACTATGACAAATAATTCAGTGATTCCCTACTTGAAAAATTCAAAATTATGATCCGGACGATTTCTACACATTGATCTTTGTGTGATTGAAGATTTCGAAATTAACCAAGGGATCATTTGAAAGAGTATATATATGAGGAATTTAAAATAAGAAGGAAAAATTACCCAACTGATCGTAAGGTTCTCCCAGCTATGCAGGACAGTCTACTTCACCTCTCAAAATCCTCTTATTCATTTAGAACATGTAATTAAGTTGAAGAGATTTATTATCGACATGTTCTCTCATCGGGTGTTTCATACTATCAGACTAGCTGCTTTAAATGTTTCCAAATAACATATGTTTGTTGCAGTTGACCCCAACCGTTGTTACTTCCTTGACGTGGTGGTCGGGCTTGCCTATCGTGATGAAGCAACCGAGCTATACTGGCTGGAACAACCGTTCCTCAAGGTCCTACCATGTCAGACAGGTCGATTGAAGAGTGGTAAGACTAAAACCAAAAAAGCCAAGGTCCGAAGGCGAAGTCGTACTACTGACTGTACAGAGGTGTGACAGCAGAAAGTTGTTTCCTTCAGATAACCAGCATGACAGTGATGCTGCCTTCACACAAGGAGGGGTGGGTTAGGAAAGGTCGACCTCAAAATGCACACCTCGCCTTATCCCACGGATATCCGTCTCCGGCGTTAAGGCCGCAACAAGTACGGAGCTAACACAAAAATTACCCATAAAAAGGTCGTGTGTTAACAGTCTCAAGCAGTTGTCCCTGGGCACAGTGGTCACACTCTCAGGTTACTAAAACCACCTCCCGTCTAGTTTCCTTTTCAGATACCTCCAGAAGAATCCCTCACGATATGGGCGACCGGAAAGTGATAACAGCCCTCACATCTCTAACAGCACTCAAGACCACTACAATGGGTGAATGCAATCAGGTAAATACTCTTGATGTTTATCCCAATAATTTTACTGGACTAAATTTTCCGAAGACACATGGTAAAGCATACACCATATTTCGATAACTCGTCTTTTGAGAATGTTACTTTTCACACTCGTCTTTGGTCATCAAAAGAACATCTCTCTCGCTCTTCACCAATCAAATGAACTATTTACTACGTATCGGAATAAAATTCACTGAAACTATCAGTTACACAACACTGATCAAACTGTGTGGTTGGACTAAACAGCTCATGCGTTTAATTATTGACGGGCATTTTGGTGCTGCTTATTCATATTTAATATGGATACGGTGAATACATGTTTAAAAGGTATTGACTAAGCTGGATATTTGTTTTTAAACTTAATTTAGTAACCTATAATCTATTAATACAAGCAACTGTTTCAAATCAGATTGCCTTTTAATTTTGGTCTAAAACGGTGACTTAGATATTGAGTCTACGAGTGAAAACGTAGACTGGTTTAGTGAATCCCTTTATGACGATACTCATATTTGGTACTGCTCCTATAAACATTTTATAACTTATAACCTTTATGCTTTGTTAATGTATAATTTAATGATACCGTCAATTAGAGAACAGTGAATTACCAACCGGACCAATGACGCATAAAACACGTACGAGCAATCTAGAGTCCTTAACCGTACTTCTTCCTGCTTAGCCTGTACAATATGAATCAGTTATATCAAACATACTAAGTTTATGTACCAATCAAACAGACCACAACCTACCAATAAAATAGAAAACAACATTTGTACAAGATCTAGACAAAAAGCCTGTGAATGTGGGAGGTAGTAATTGATAAACTGGGCCTTACTCAAGAATGGTAAATCGTATAATAATAGTTCACAGGTTAAAATAAAGCTCATAATAAGAGGGACACGAATATGAATAGTGTAGTTATTTAGCAATGATATAAGATAAAAGTATACGTATAGTATTGGTCCATAAATGGATCCCCAAAGTTATCATTCGTTATTCTGATCGGGATATAACATGAAGTCTATATGGTGTCTGGTTTTCCTGTGAAACGGCATTGAGCTTTACTGCCTTGGTAGTCTCTGGCTCTCCTGTTGAACGGGATTGAGCTGTACTGTTTTGGTTGGCACATGAACGCTCGGATAGTGTCTGGTTCTCCTCTAAACCAATGTAAAAATACCTTTGGCCCACAAAGATATATATATATATATATGAGATTAAACCATCTTCTAGTTAAAATTATAAACCTAACATAATATATAGATTGTTCAGTCATTTGGACTAATGACTAGATTCCAATTTGATCTATAGAATTCGATTATCACTAAAGAACGAAAAAAACAAACATGAAGTTAATTACTGCTTAATGAGAGATAGATTGTAAATATCTCAGTCTTATAGGAGGTCAGTCGTCACTTGAATTACTCAGTTATAAATTTTAACAATTTGAGACTGAATAATGCTGGTTCAAATACCACAAAGAGTATTGATTTTCTAAAGATTGTTGACAGGATTTGACTAACATGAAACCTATATAGAGAGTTTCAAGTCAACCACCTCTGAATAACTAATTATCAATAATACTAAACAATACATCAAGATGTGATCATCTTATATGAGATCATTTAAGTGTACACCTTGAAATGGAGGTTTAATCAAGTTTTATATCTTACGATACTGAACATTCTGAATAATTTAAACTTTCTGCTACAATATCCAAATATTTAACCTGGGAACTCATCTGTACACTGAAATAGTTTATATGATATTCTGTTGACCTGGTACTTTAACTCTGTGTGGCTATTATTATTATTATTATTATTATTATTATTATTATTATTATTATTATTATTATTATTATTATTTTGTTATATCCCGATCAGAATAACGAATGATAACTTTGGGGATCCATTTATGGACCAATACTATACGTATACTTTTATCTTATATCATTGCTAAATAACTACACTATTCATATTCGTGTCCCTCTTATTATGAGCTTTATTTTAACCTGTGAACTATTATTATACGATTTACCATTCTTGAGTAAGGCCCAGTTTATCAATTACTACCTCCCACATTCACAGGCTTTTTGTCTAGATCTTGTACAAATGTTGTTTTCTATTTTATTGGTAGGTTGTGGTCTGTTTGATTGGTACATAAACTTAGTATATTTGAAATACATGATTCATATCTCGGAGGCCGAGATTGGTGATCTGGAATCAATGGGCAGGACTAGGCGGAAAGCAGGACCAATAAGCACTCTAAACTGCTCTCACAGATTTTATGCGTCATTGGTCCGGTTGATAATTCATTGTTCTCTAATTCACGGTATCATTACATCATAGATTAACAGAGCATACAGGCTACAAGTTATAACACTTCAATGCTACAATCTGAATCGTACAATTAAATCCTGGTACGACTGACTAAATATTCCTTTGAAAATTTTTTACTGATACATTTCTATATCATAAAATTACATTTAAAATTAGTATAATTTTCTTGTTTAAGATCAGTACAAAGTTAAATTTTGTAAATTATACACTTATGAAATCGATTAGAATAGAAACGACTATAACCTGAAGTATATAAAAAGAGAGAAAGAAGAGAAGAGAAGAAAGAAAGAAAGAAAGAACCAAGCAAGGAAGGAAGGAAGGTAACCAAATTGAGTCAATCAATCAATCAATCAATCAATCAATCAATCAATATGATCTCGTCTGGTAATCATGTCCTATTTATATTTAATTAATAATGACACTTGTTTATAATAAAAAAATTTTTTTCTCTTTTCAATTTCTTCTTATGTCATAAAAAACAAAAATGATCGATTTGATTCAATCGAGGTTTTATATTTATTTATTTATTTATTTATTTATTCAATTAATATGAAAAAAAACAAACTATTTCATGAATAAAAGTTGAAATCAAATTTAAGTAAATAAGTAAAAGATCAATAAAAAGAAAGAAAAGAAAGAAAAAGAATAAAGAATAGATATGGATAAAGAAGTTTTTTCATTCATTTAATCAAAACATAAAACACATAAAAGATGAATATTTTAAAAGAGAAAGAACGAGAGAGACAGCGAGAGAGAGAGAGAAAATCTTCTTCATCTAATAGAACGATGTTTTTTTTCATTTCATCTTTATCTCTTTATTGTTTGCTATTATTTGCATTATTCTTAAGTTTACATAATGAACTAAAATACAAACTATTGTAGTGGTAGTCCTAGTTGCTGTCGTAGTAGTAGTAGTAGTAGTCGTAGCCGTATTAGTCGTAGTATTCGCAGCCGTAATCGTCGTCGTTGTCGTATTCGTAGTAGTAATGGACATTGTATTTTTTGTTACGATCTATCATGTTTAATTTTGATGTTCCAATATTCAGTAAGCTAATTTAAAGAGTAATCTAAAAGTGAAAAAGATTAAGAAATGACTAGATATAAAGCTAGAAAGCAGTTGATAGCGTAGACAGGATAACACAATAGAAGGTTCTTCGACACTATGGTGTGTCTGAGAAAATAGTCAATGTCATACGGAATTCCTATGATGGATTAGGCTGTAAAATCGTGCATCCAGAACAATTGACAAACTCTTCGAAGTAAAGACCGGTGTCAGGCAAGGATGCTTACTTTCATCCTCTCGCTTTCTCCTGGTGATCGACTGCATTATGATGACGTCAACATCTAGAGAGGAAAAATGTGATACAGTGGACACATATGACACAACTGGAAGATCTAGACTTCGCAGATGATCTGGCTCTTTTGTCTCACACACAACTACAAATGCAGGGGTAGACAACCAGTGTAGCAACAATAGGCCTCAACATACACAAACGGAAAACAAGATTATCCGATACAACACAACATGCATCAATTCAATGTTAAAAACACAAAGTTCACCAAAGGGGTCTATTTTCAACGAATTTATTATCAAGCTGTACAATCATATATAAATGAAAGTAATAGTTCCATGAGGAAATATGGATAAGGAATAACCAAGATGATGTAATAGAAGGATTACAATGCTAGATTACGTAATACGAATAGTAACAATAGACTTAATAAGTTAGTAACCAATTATCATCAAATGAATGTAGTAAGATGATTAAAATGTTTATGTTACAATAACTGGTGGGAATTAAAGGTAATAGAAGTACAAAATTAAGTGAAGTGATATCATGAACAATTATGAATAAAATAACAAGTGTATGAGACATAAGTAAAGTGAAAAATGCAACGGTAATAATAATAATGATTAAAGCCAAGGTAACGATAACGATAGGACGTAATTCTTTTGTACGCATAGTTGTGGCTTGGGCTCATCGATGGTAAGAGCTTCGGTTATTTTGATGGGGTTTTGTTCCTTGAGCTGGATGGTTTGGTCGTGAAACTTTCATCGTTCTTCTGAACGACATCATCATCAGAAACCTCTGAGCTACAAATCTTCTTCATCAGCTTCGGTTATTATTAGGAGTTGAATACGAAGAAATCAAGGGTAGACTTGGACGAATCGTATATACAACCTTAAAATCAAACTGTGGATCGATAGAATGATTACAGTCGATTAGATATTCGATTATGGAACTTCTAACTGCTTTCCTCTCACCCTTGTAGAACCACACTTTTCAATTACCTATCAGTTTCCTTATGCTCTATATAGATAAACTATACTGTAATCATTTACTTTATGTATTATTCTTGACAAGAAGTTTATCTACTAACAGAGAGAGTTTATTCACTTTAATTCTTTAAATGGTTGATCTGACAAATTACACAATTAAAAGTAGTATCATTTGATTAACGAGTAAAAGTCTTGTAACTCAGATGTTTAATAAACAATACTGTATGATGATAATACTGATATTGATGTTAATAGTAGACTTAATAGTAATAAATCCCACCTTTTCTTAAATGGAACAATAACTTAAGATATATGATAAGATAAAGAATTTGCGCCATTATGACCAATTCTAGGTGTTACTTACCGTCTTCAACCACTGGTAGAGGTTATCATGAGAATCCTAACTAGGTATTCTATATTTGCCAACATGACTCAGACTATAGCTGATTGTATGTCGTAATGACACAATCAAGCTATAATGGCGGGAATACTCGTTGCTTTATGTCATAACGTATTGGGCAGATAGGTTGAAGAACAGTATGATTGAAAGCAGTAAACTCGTGGCCTGAGGGATAAGTTTTACTCCCAAATATACCGGAGTATAGCTCCAGAATGGTGTTGTCCTGAAATAACAACCATCTGTATTGATCCAACTTTCTTATAACAAATGGACGAGGTTGGAAAATATCTGTCTCAAATAGTTTAATCATAATGGTCTCATATTGTGAAACTGCATTAACCCGTTGGAATCCCATAGTCATGATGAATCCCTAAGCATTCCATGGACATATTGCTGATGAGATTCCAATTAATCGAGGATAATATCACGCCACGGAATGATCATTATATTTACTAGAGGATAATGTAGAAATTTGTCTTTCATTCTTTCATATATAAATAATATCTACCGTATACTTACATGCGTTTGGAATGAATTCACCTGTCTTTCTATCCTGATAAGTATAAAATGTTCTATGGATTGATATTTATTTCAAATATCCAGTTTTATTGATTATTGATTTTTACAAAACTGGGAAATCGAAAATCAACTCGGATTGCAGTCGCTTTCTTTAGTTTTGATAAAACTATCAAAAGAGTATACCATGAACGACTTCGTTCATATATATATATATATATATATATATATATATATATATATATATATATATATATATATATATATATATATATATATATATATATCCGACGCTTTATTTACTCTTGAGTGCTGCTAGAGGTGTGAGAGCGGCTATCAACCTCCCTTTATCCCACTCATATCCATCTTCATCCTACATCTATTTACACTGTTATTTTTTCCACTGACCCTGCTCACGCTCGTTTATCAACCGTCTTCTCTAGTTAAAGCATTCCAGGTCACCGAATGTTATCGGCGATTACTTGATGCTACACTGGAAACTGCGTGATGTAGCTTTTAACGCCCGAATACTGAAGCAAATTCCACAACAGATTTCCTTAGCTAGGACTTTAGAATATCGCGCCGTCTTTGTATACTTCGTCACCGAAACGCGCATAGAGGATCTGAGTAGTTTCCGTTATTTGACCTCACCATATCAGGATAGAGAAGCATCTGGATTCATACCTTGTGCTGCTCCACATTGTCTTGCTGTGTTAGGTATAGCATTAAGTCATTCCTTGGTCAGAAGTAGCTCTCTTAGACTGCATCCCACTAGACAATCGTCATATATATATATATATATATATATATATATATATATTATATATATATATATATATACCTCTTAAATTGTTTATTATTGCTCTATATGTACATAATCCTCTTAAAAAGAAATTAGATCTCTCTTTATTAACTATTCTAAGCTAAGTCGATATATGTACTCATACAGTAGTATGATACTTGAGGGATAAATGATTTTTAAGTGATATGACTCAGAATCAATCAGTGAGTTACTTTCTCTAAATCTCAAATACATTATTTGTTTCATCTTCTTTATCTATTCAACCTAATTTTGTGTGTGCATAAGGTGTATTTACAAGTTTTATCTTCTACCTCATTGTCATTCAATCTTTCACCTTTAACTGATATATATCTTTATATTGATAGGAGTTACTATTGTAATGAACGAGAACACAATTGAGGATAATCGAATGTATCTGAACACAAAATTACAGAACAACATAGAACCATAGTGTAAATATATAATTTAAATAATGTCAATCAATGATTGTTCCTTTTGCAAATATCAATCTATCGTCTCAGACTTCATTGTTCTTTCGTTTCCATACCAATCATTGTTTGTTCTCGTTTTCTTTTCTTTAATCTCAACTTTCTTCCTCTAGGTCTTTACTATTTTACGAACAGCAACAGGCGTAAGTTTGTCAGCTGACTTTATCGGAATGGTACATTTAAGTGATTTAAAGCTAGCTACAGCAATTTTCATGTTCAAGCTAATGTCATACTGTCTCGGTTTAAGGATCATGTCTCTTAGCCATATTCTCTTATAGACCTAAGAGGGGATTCTGAGACAATCAACATTATCATACATATTTCTAGTGCCATCGGTTTGGTTTTGAATTTGTGTGGTTTAAATAATCAAGTAATCAAGTTATGCTTTCGATTGTACTCTCATTTACTAGATTTAAAGAGCTTTAAATTCAAATCACATTTAATTTTTACCTCTAATCCCTTCATGTCTATCAACTAGTACAGCGGAGTCGGAAAACGGTCCAAAGTTACAACGAGTTGCTGCCTCAACTAAAAATTCCAAAACTTCCACTAGAAGTATAAAAACACATGCAAAATCGTCAGGCGTTCGTGGCAGGAAATCGATTTCGTCTGGTGAGGTGGCAAATCGCAAACACCTGGAATTCAATGAACTTGTTGAAGCCTGCACTGAGAAGCTTATGTCCGATGGTCCCATTGCAAATGCAAGTATTTTATTTTTACTCCACATTCATAATTTCTCATTGATAACGCTTTCTTGCACCGCAATGCTCTGCCCTTATAATTAGTTTACACTTACTTCACAACCTGTAATCTTCACCAATCTTCTTCTATTAAGCAACATAAATTCTTTCAGTATTTCCCCTAATTTTTAAACAGAATGATTCATCAAAACTATAACCACAACTATCGTAATACTTTTTCATTAATAATTAAATATTCATTTTATATTAAAAATGTACTGTATTCAGATTCAACGGAAATGTTTATTTACCACATTCATAGTCTTTTTAATGACACAATAGTATAGTCCATATTATTATTTTGACAACTGTTTCACAATGTTTTAGAAATTCTGTAGCGTTGCCAACTTCATTGATGTTTGTTGTGGGTACACTACTCGAAAACCGATACCATACAGATAATATAATATAGTCATGTTGAACAGAAACTTAATTCTTCCGTACGGTCTACATGGTAATCCGAAAATATCTGGGCGATATCTTATACATCTAAACTCAGAATACTACTGCCTTGCAACTTGTTTATCTCAATGGTTAGGTCGACAGTTGCCAGTAAAGTTGAGTGTGTGTGTGTGTGTAGTTGTCGTCACTTGTGTTAGAAGTCTGTGCAACCTTGGTTATTTCATAGTTGGTGAAATCTTGTTGTTATCGATTTCATTTTCATCAAGTTGATTCATCTTCCCCACAAGTGCTTGTTAAAAACAAAAAACAGGTGTGCTGTTCAGTGTTTCGATCTGTACTGCATTACTAGTGTAGGGTGTTTTCTTGGAATATAAACTATGTTTGCATTACAATAATCTGGTCAAAATTATCATGAAATCACTACCCGCGCATGTTGGAACCACTGAAGTAGTTCCGAAGTTAAGCAGATGCCACTGCTGTTTTCACAGCTTTTCTAATATCATTCTACGCTGCTTCGAAGTGAGCATCACTTACATGGCTGCCTAATTGTTTTCACGAAAAGCGAATGTAGTGCACAATGTTATGGGGCTTAAGTTAGTATGAAATAATAATCAGAAGCCCATGTAAACATTTGTTGTGCGAATAAAATATTTAGTGTAACTTGAATCATGAACTGGATTGGGAATAGAACTTGTAAATGAACAAACTATTTTTACGAATGCTTATTGTGAAATTCAAATCACTCTCCGATGTTGAACTTTCAATTTTTTCTTTATAAGACAAATCTTTCTCGATGTTAACAGATGACTGTTGTCTAAAGTTGATCTCTTTAAGATATTCCGTTTGTATACATGTAGGCATGATTATTTCATATATTTGTCCAATGAAATGGTATATAACATAAACGTTGTAATAAGAGCAAGAAATAAACGTCTAGAAAAACAAAACCCCATTCTATTTGGTAGTAATGAATACATTCAGTGAGATAAAACCCACGGGCGCAGAAAACTTATACAATATACAATAAAACTACATAGCGCGGAGAAAAATAATAAACTACACTATCAGTTAACCAAAAGGAACATAATCATAAATGAATCTTTCAAAGTTATTGCTTTTATTATCGTATCTAGAAATTGAAACTAACATCAATATTTAGGAAAGTAAAACAATTAACCGCAAAAAAATAATGTAGATAACTACAAAACTGACATCAGAACGTTTATTGGTGTAAAAAATGTCAGACTGCAGAGCGTAGATTCGCAAAGGAGTGTGTGTGTGTGTGTGTGAGAGAGAGAGAGAGAGAAATAATATAATGGAGTACTTACATACAAATTCATTTTATTGTTTCTAAAAATAAAGTAACTAAAGAACATCAAACGATAATCTGTTATTTATTAGAAGTAAATCACTCCAGTGGTAACGCATTTTATTCCACGGTAATTTTTAAAATGTTAACATCACAGAAAACAGCAGAGACATATTATCACAGTTACATATACTTCACGATAAATTAATTAGACCATGTTGTACAGAAGGTTTCTGGTTATTACCGTAATATTCATCCATCTCACCTTGTTCCCGAATATTATTTATTTCATACCGACGTTGTTCATCCTCCATATGTGCACAATATGAATAGATGCCATACAACACGCGTAATACAGCACTGCTATCGCCTGCAACAATTTCCTCAAGTTTTGCTGGAGGTTCAACCATACCAGCTGCTTGAATAAGTTCAAAGGCTAGTTTAACATTTGATGTACACAATTCTTCTGTTGTTGGTGTTGGATGATATGCATGAAATGCTACAAAATAGCCATCAATAAGACCCATTAAATAGAATAAGTAAGACACCATCTGTAAACTAATGATCGTAGAATGAATAAAATGGGAACATTTCCTTCAGTTAATTATAAAACTAAAGAAAATGGATTTTACAAAACTGTGTAACTCGAAAACCGACCAGAGTCGTACAATACACTAAGTTAAATTTATTAGGTTACAGATACATGTATCATCTGTATAAAAAAACTTTGGTGTGAACCAATAACATCAGTCAATCAGTCAGTCAGTCGGCTACAACGTAGGACCAGGCACATATATGCATCAATCCAAGTTGCCATACCGCATTAGCACAGCAAGATGAACACCCGATTCATAGGAGTAGTTAAGTCAATAGTGGCAATATATGAAAGATTGCATATAAGGATATAGTACAGGAAGAAAGATTTAGTACATAGAAAGGAAGATATGAAGCGATTTTAATCTCTTAGTTTAAGGGAAGACAGACAGTGTATACACCGACGCCACTGTGATCGATTCTGAGCCATCTCACCAAGAGTCTACAACCATTGGTTACGATAGTCACGTGGACCCTAACTGAGTAGTCTGCATCTACCAACATGGCTCAGACCAGATGTTAGTGTCTTCAAGCACTAATGCCACGTTTTGGTTTGGCCACCCCTAACTTTCTTCCAACCATCCCCAACACCCGTTAGCATTGCACGTCGTGGTAATCGGTGTTCAGGCA
>NW_026137026.1:0-25001 GCF_000699445.3 Schistosoma haematobium | reverse complement strand
ATTTTAAAATCCAGATATTAACTCCGGATCTTTTTAAAAAAGGGGAGGTGTTAGGTAGTCGGAAAAATAGACCAATAATTATGATGTTAAGTCCAATGGTGTCCTTGGACTTTAAATGGACATTTCCTACTGGTCGATATCTGTTCACTTGTTGAACATTGTACAAAATGTTGTTTTTCTATTTTTATGGTACGATGTGGTATGCTTGATTGGTATATAAACAAAGTATGTTTGAAATATAATGATTCATAACTCAGAGGCTGTGACTTGCGTTCTTGACTCAACTGGCTGGGACAGACAGCGAAGCAGGGCCAATCAGGGCACTAGGTCGTCCGTACATGTTTTCGTGTCACTGTCCACTGTAATCGATCGATAAAATACTCTGCTTATCTAAAACCTGCAGTCACACCCGTTACAACAATTGGCGACGGGGTAGAGAAAACTTGAACCATCTAATTGGACGAGATTCAGCACAGTTACTTTGACCAATCGGTATCGAGATTTGTCATCAGCGTCCTTGGGAGTCATTGGTTGTCAATTGACTACAGTATTTCTCATTACCCTGCTGACTCAGAAAATAAATATCCTTCCCGATCAGTTGCAGCTACTACTAGATCGCCAGCAGCAGCGTTTCAGAGAAAGCCAGTTGAATGTTTTGGACTATATGCGCACGCGACTGCTAAATCTCCCATGTTTTGGAGATGTGAAAGAAATTGATGAATTGGTTTCTCACTTGCATACTGAACTCGAGAATGACTGCAGGACATATGAAGATGAAAACAAAAGCCTCTATGAATCCCTTATGATCAGTAATGCAAACGAGGCAGTCGCTCATGATCCGTCCAGCGATCCGGGAATGTCCAGTCCAGAAGCATGCCATGTTGTGGGTTCAAATCCCACTGTTCCTGAAACGTGTACAGACAGTGATGTACCCAGCTCACAGGAAGAAGATCTCTTATTAAATGCTCATAAATTAATTACAGTGCCCTCTCACAAGGAAACAGGAAACAAATCGTGCAGTATACTGAGTCTAGCTGCTCCAAACGGTCCTCATCAGTCAACAGCAGGAGATTCTGATGAATCTTATTATCTAGATCCTCTTGTACCAGAAAATGTGTTAGATGCACCAAATGATGGTCAGAAGTTTAATACAATTTTGATAGATGTTAATTATCCCAGTGATCGACTATCCACAAATGAGATTTTCAAGGAATTCTATGGTAATGTTCCAGAAGAATCAAAGGTTGATGACCTCATATCAAGCGACGTTGGTACACACTACTTAATCACTTTTAGTGACTTCTCTGTTCCATGTGACACTTATGTGTTAAATAAAGTCAAATTAATTTTAACTTGGGGATATGAGGACCCAACATTATTTCGTGGGGGAGGATGAACCCAGAAAATTTTAAAATCCAGATATTAACTCCGGATCTTTTTAAAAAAAGGGGAGGTGTTAGGTAGTCGGAAAAATAGACCAATAATTATGATGTTAAGTCCAATGGTGTCCTTGGACTTTAAATGGACATTTCCTACTGGTCGATATCTGTTCACTTGTTGAACATTGTACAAAATGTTGTTTTTCTATTTTTATGGTACGATGTGGTATGCTTGATTGGTATATAAACAAAGTATGTTTGAAATATAATGATTCATAACTCAGAGGCTGTGACTTGCGTTCTTGACTCAACTGGCTGGGACAGACAGCGAAGCAGGGCCAATCAGGGCACTAGGTCGTCCGTACATGTTTTCGTGTCACTGTCCACTGTAATCGATCGATAAAATACTCTGCTTATCTAAAACCTGCAGTCACACCCGTTACAACAATTGGCGACGGGGTAGAGAAAAACTTGAACCATCTAATTGGACGAGATTCAGCACAGTTACTTTGACCAATCGGTATCGAGATTTGTCATCAGCGTCCTTGGGAGTCATTGGTTGTCAATTGACTACAGTATTTCTCATTACCCTGCTGACTCAGAAAATAAATATCCTTCCCGATCAGTTGCAGCTACTACTAGATCGCCAGCAGCAGCGTTTCAGAGAAAGCCAGTTGAATGTTTTGGACTATATGCGCACGCGACTGCTAAATCTCCCATGTTTTGGAGATGTGAAAGAAATTGATGAATTGGTTTCTCACTTGCATACTGAACTCGAGAATGACTGCAGGACATATGAAGATGAAAACAAAAGCCTCTATGAATCCCTTATGATCAGTAATGCAAACGAGGCAGTCGCTCATGATCCGTCCAGCGATCCGGGAATGTCCAGTCCAGAAGCATGCCCTGTTGTGGGTTCAAATCCCACTGTTCCTGAAACGTGTACAGACAGTGATGTACCCAGCTCACAGGAAGAAGATCTCTTATTAAATGCTCATAAATTAATTACAGTGCCCTCTCACAAGGAAACAGGAAACAAATCGTGCAGTATACTGAGTCTAGCTGCTCCAAACGGTCCTCATCAGTCAACAGCAGGAGATTCTGATGAATCTTATTATCTAGATCCTCTTGTACCAGAAAATGTGTTAGATGCACCAAATGATGGTCAGAAGTTTAATACAATTTTGATAGATGTTAATTATCCCAGTGATCGACTATCCACAAATGAGATTTTCAAGGAATTCTATGGTAATGTTCCAGAAGAATCAAAGGTTGATGACCTCATATCAAGCGACGTTGGTACACACTACTTAATCACTTTTAGTGACTTCTCTGTTCCATGTGACACTTATGTGTTAAATAAAGTCAAATTAATTTTAACTTGGGGATATGAGGACCCAACATTATTTCGTGGGGGAGGATGAACCCAGAAAATTTTAAAATCCAGATATTAACTCCGGATCTTTTTAAAAAAGGGGAGGTGTTAGGTAGTCGGAAAAATAGACCAATAATTATGATGTTAAGTCCAATGGTGTCCTTGGACTTTAAATGGACATTTCCTACTGGTCGATATCTGTTCACTTGTTGAACATTGTACAAAATGTTGTTTTTCTATTTTTATGGTACGATGTGGTATGCTTGATTGGTATATAAACAAAGTATGTTTGAAATATAATGATTCATAACTCAGAGGCTGTGACTTGCGTTCTTGACTCAACTGGCTGGGACAGACAGCGAAGCAGGGCCAATCAGGGCACTAGGTCGTCCGTACATGTTTTCGTGTCACTGTCCACTGTAATCGATCGATAAAATACTCTGCTTATCTAAAACCTGCAGTCACACCCGTTACAACAATTGGCGACGGGGTAGAGAAAAACTTGAACCATCTAATTGGACGAGATTCAGCACAGTTACTTTGACCAATCGGTATCGAGATTTGTCATCAGCGTCCTTGGGAGTCATTGGTTGTCAATTGACTACAGTATTTCTCATTACCCTGCTGACTCAGAAAATAAATATCCTTCCCGATCAGTTGCAGCTACTACTAGATCGCCAGCAGCAGCGTTTCAGAGAAAGCCAGTTGAATGTTTTGGACTATATGCGCACGCGACTGCTAAATCTCCCATGTTTTGGAGATGTGAAAGAAATTGATGAATTGGTTTCTCACTTGCATACTGAACTCGAGAATGACTGCAGGACATATGAAGATGAAAACAAAAGCCTCTATGAATCCCTTATGATCAGTAATGCAAACGAGGCAGTCGCTCATGATCCGTCCAGCGATCCGGGAATGTCCAGTCCAGAAGCATGCCCTGTTGTGGGTTCAAATCCCACTGTTCCTGAAACGTGTACAGACAGTGATGTACCCAGCTCACAGGAAGAAGATCTCTTATTAAATGCTCATAAATTAATTACAGTGCCCTCTCACAAGGAAACAGGAAACAAATCGTGCAGTATACTGAGTCTAGCTGCTCCAAACGGTCCTCATCAGTCAACAGCAGGAGATTCTGATGAATCTTATTATCTAGATCCTCTTGTACCAGAAAATGTGTTAGATGCACCAAATGATGGTCAGAAGTTTAATACAATTTTGATAGATGTTAATTATCCCAGTGATCGACTATCCACAAATGAGATTTTCAAGGAATTCTATGGTAATGTTCCAGAAGAATCAAAGGTTGATGACCTCATATCAAGCGACGTTGGTACACACTACTTAATCACTTTTAGTGACTTCTCTGTTCCATGTGACACTTATGTGTTAAATAAAGTCAAATTAATTTTAACTTGGGGATATGAGGACCCAACATTATTTCGTGGGGGAGGATGAACCCAGAAAATTTTAAAATCCAGATATTAACTCCGGATCTTTTAAAAAAGGGGAGGTGTTAGGTAGTCGGAAAAATAGACCAATAATTATGATGTTAAGTCCAATGGTGTCCTTGGACTTTAAATGGACATTTCCTACTGGTCGATATCTGTTCACTTGTTGAACATTGTACAAAATGTTGTTTTTCTATTTTTATGGTACGATGTGGTATGCTTGATTGGTATATAAACAAAGTATGTTTGAAATATAATGATTCATAACTCAGAGGCTGTGACTTGCGTTCTTGACTCAACTGGCTGGGACAGACAGCGAAGCAGGGCCAATCAGGGCACTAGGTCGTCCGTACATGTTTTCGTGTCACTGTCCACTGTAATCGATCGATAAAATACTCTGCTTATCTAAAACCTGCAGTCACACCCGTTACAACAATTGGCGACGGGGTAGAGAAAAACTTGAACCATCTAATTGGACGAGATTCAGCACAGTTACTTTGACCAATCGGTATCGAGATTTGTCATCAGCGTCCTTGGGAGTCATTGGTTGTCAATTGACTACAGTATTTCTCATTACCCTGCTGACTCAGAAAATAAATATCCTTCCCGATCAGTTGCAGCTACTACTAGATCGCCAGCAGCAGCGTTTCAGAGAAAGCCAGTTGAATGTTTTGGACTATATGCGCACGCGACTGCTAAATCTCCCATGTTTTGGAGATGTGAAAGAAATTGATGAATTGGTTTCTCACTTGCATACTGAACTCGAGAATGACTGCAGGACATATGAAGATGAAAACAAAAGCCTCTATGAATCCCTTATGATCAGTAATGCAAACGAGGCAGTCGCTCATGATCCGTCCAGCGATCCGGGAATGTCCAGTCCAGAAGCATGCCCTGTTGTGGGTTCAAATCCCACTGTTCCTGAAACGTGTACAGACAGTGATGTACCCAGCTCACAGGAAGAAGATCTCTTATTAAATGCTCATAAATTAATTACAGTGCCCTCTCACAAGGAAACAGGAAACAAATCGTGCAGTATACTGAGTCTAGCTGCTCCAAACGGTCCTCATCAGTCAACAGCAGGAGATTCTGATGAATCTTATTATCTAGATCCTCTTGTACCAGAAAATGTGTTAGATGCACCAAATGATGGTCAGAAGTTTAATACAATTTTGATAGATGTTAATTATCCCAGTGATCGACTATCCACAAATGAGATTTTCAAGGAATTCTATGGTAATGTTCCAGAAGAATCAAAGGTTGATGACCTCATATCAAGCGACGTTGGTACACACTACTTAATCACTTTTAGTGACTTCTCTGTTCCATGTGACACTTATGTGTTAAATAAAGTCAAATTAATTTTAACTTGGGGATATGAGGACCCAACATTATTTCGTGGGGGAGGATGAACCCAGAAAATTTTAAAATCCAGATATTAACTCCGGATCTTTTTAAAAAAAGGGGAGGTGTTAGGTAGTCGGAAAAATAGACCAATAATTATGATGTTAAGTCCAATGGTGTCCTTGGACTTTAAATGGACATTTCCTACTGGTCGATATCTGTTCACTTGTTGAACATTGTACAAAATGTTGTTTTTCTATTTTTATGGTACGATGTGGTATGCTTGATTGGTATATAAACAAAGTATGTTTGAAATATAATGATTCATAACTCAGAGGCTGTGACTTGCGTTCTTGACTCAACTGGCTGGGACAGACAGCGAAGCAGGGCCAATCAGGGCACTAGGTCGTCCGTACATGTTTTCGTGTCACTGTCCACTGTAATCGATCGATAAAATACTCTGCTTATCTAAAACCTGCAGTCACACCCGTTACAACAATTGGCGACGGGGTAGAGAAAAACTTGAACCATCTAATTGGACGAGATTCAGCACAGTTACTTTGACCAATCGGTATCGAGATTTGTCATCAGCGTCCTTGGGAGTCATTGGTTGTCAATTGACTACAGTATTTCTCATTACCCTGCTGACTCAGAAAATAAATATCCTTCCCGATCAGTTGCAGCTACTACTAGATCGCCAGCAGCAGCGTTTCAGAGAAAGCCAGTTGAATGTTTTGGACTATATGCGCACGCGACTGCTAAATCTCCCATGTTTTGGAGATGTGAAAGAAATTGATGAATTGGTTTCTCACTTGCATACTGAACTCGAGAATGACTGCAGGACATATGAAGATGAAAACAAAAGCCTCTATGAATCCCTTATGATCAGTAATGCAAACGAGGCAGTCGCTCATGATCCGTCCAGCGATCCGGGAATGTCCAGTCCAGAAGCATGCCCTGTTGTGGGTTCAAATCCCACTGTTCCTGAAACGTGTACAGACAGTGATGTACCCAGCTCACAGGAAGAAGATCTCTTATTAAATGCTCATAAATTAATTACAGTGCCCTCTCACAAGGAAACAGGAAACAAATCGTGCAGTATACTGAGTCTAGCTGCTCCAAACGGTCCTCATCAGTCAACAGCAGGAGATTCTGATGAATCTTATTATCTAGATCCTCTTGTACCAGAAAATGTGTTAGATGCACCAAATGATGGTCAGAAGTTTAATACAATTTTGATAGATGTTAATTATCCCAGTGATCGACTATCCACAAATGAGATTTTCAAGGAATTCTATGGTAATGTTCCAGAAGAATCAAAGGTTGATGACCTCATATCAAGCGACGTTGGTACACACTACTTAATCACTTTTAGTGACTTCTCTGTTCCATGTGACACTTATGTGTTAAATAAAGTCAAATTAATTTTAACTTGGGGATATGAGGACCCAACATTATTTCGTGGGGGAGGATGAACCCAGAAAATTTTAAAATCCAGATATTAACTCCGGATCTTTTTAAAAAAAGGGGAGGTGTTAGGTAGTCGGAAAAATAGACCAATAATTATGATGTTAAGTCCAATGGTGTCCTTGGACTTTAAATGGACATTTCCTACTGGTCGATATCTGTTCACTTGTTGAACATTGTACAAAATGTTGTTTTTCTATTTTTATGGTACGATGTGGTATGCTTGATTGGTATATAAACAAAGTATGTTTGAAATATAATGATTCATAACTCAGAGGCTGTGACTTGCGTTCTTGACTCAACTGGCTGGGACAGACAGCGAAGCAGGGCCAATCAGGGCACTAGGTCGTCCGTACATGTTTTCGTGTCACTGTCCACTGTAATCGATCGATAAAATACTCTGCTTATCTAAAACCTGCAGTCACACCCGTTACAACACACCGTTAGGGCGTTATCTAGTGACGGTTATCAAGACGAACTTTATACGAAGGACTTTATTGAATAACGACCACCACAAGGATTTTGTGAGCGCAAATCAACATGACATAGCATTATTCCAAATGAAGGTAAAAATATTTGACAAAACGCTGGGAAAAAGGATCTAATTTAACGATTCTGAAACATCTGTTACGTAAGTTACAAAGAACGATTTCTGTCCCACTGTCTCTTTAATCAAGATTAGGGTGTCTAATGTCAAACTCAGTTGGTTTTACACTCATAACTTCGATATGCTGTGATTGATCTTATAATGTGACTTTACATTTCGGCCGATTGAAGTTGACGTATTTACAGGCCGTATCCTGTCAACTGTACGGTTATTATGAACACAATATTGTCACATACATGACAGAGCAATCTGTTGCGCAACATAACCTATAACTTTTGAAGAGTCAAACTGTAATTGCTTCATCTTTGTGTTACTAAGTACACTTCAGAATCTTAGTAACTATATTTTTTTGTTCGTATGCATTTTGAACGTTCTAGAAATTTCTGCTGTATTAATTTGACTTTTGGATTGCTTATGTGCTTGATTTAAGCATTCACCCATGTACGATTACAAAGCAAAAGTGACACCTTTTTACACAGACCAGTTCACGAAGCCGAGTTTTTGGCTGGTTTTCTCGTCTAATTTCAGACCTCAAAATAGGCATATGATGGAGCCCATAAACTGCTATCTGAATCTTTCCCTGTGTACAGAGAAACCGGTAGGTGTCAGCAATTAAAATTAAGATGATACATCTGACACACCGTTGTTCCCTCTCAAAACCGCTACTGCACAACTGTCGATGTTTTCCTGACCAATTTACCCTCCTGTATAACCCATTCTGGTCCTCGATGTTTTCGAGTTCTTTAATAACCGTTTCATTTTTATTTTGGTAGTCACTTCGTATTGCGATCGACTTGTTGATGAATTCCGTTTGGTTCAATTGAACGGATCCATCACTGATGAAATGAATGAGGCTGCCACATATAATTAGGGTTGGACAACGCCTTTACACGTAACACATTTATTATCTAAAGATCACAAACCCAAACAAACCAGAAATCAGGAATGAAGTGGATTGAACATCTACTCCGAGAGTAGACTATATGCTGGGAAGTATGTGATCTAAGTTGATTAGTTATTGAAAGGGATGCGTGGCACGGCGTACAGACTAGTGCTGTGGTGCGGTTGCGTGAGTGAGCGCTTTCAACTAGGGTGTGTCCAATAAAACTAACGGGCTCAGTTTCAATGTCAAAGACTTACCAAACCACTTTTTTTGGGGATTTATTTTTCATCGTTACCTAAACAAATATTACCACCCGGCTATTCAAGCAATAATTGTTCAATCAATCAAATCTAAATTACAATAAATAAAGAAGTTGATAAAAGGTGCGGGAAAAATTACCGGTCACAACAAATGAATGCCATTCTATCCTGACTGGATAGAACACGCACAAAAGGAGGAGCAAATCAGTATGGCTGCCGTCAAGATCAAGTATCAAGCAAAACAACATAGATGCAGTTCGGGAAGAAACACAAAATTTTAGTGAAGGCGTAAGAAAAATAAAAACTATAATAAAAAACAAAATATTAACAATTCAAATGTAATCAAAAACTAACAGTGTACAACTAAGAGGATCAATAGGAACAAAGTGCAAGTGTATACATGAAGGGATTTTCACACACACACACAAAACATTTGAAACGGATCTTACAACAAGAACTGCCTGAACCTTTTGAGGGAGCTTAGACGAAAGAGCTGTTTAAACAGGCCCTCGTCAAAAGCCCATTGACCTGTGACCTCTCAAATTTGTAACAACATTTGCGCCGTTGAGCCATATTGCAGTTCGATGTTTTGGAAAAGTTGGTCTAATCTTTGTCTATCGGATAGGTCTTCACGTTTAAGAATAACCTTCTCTGAAGTTCCGTAAGGTTTTGAACCATCACAAGTCAATAGACTAGGTATGGCGTACATGTTAAAATCGCGTGGCAATACCTTCACTACTGTGAGAAATTGTGCATGTGGGTCTGTCACGCCGTGTTCATGAAAGTCAGCTTCTGCGCAGCAGAATCAAGCTTCTATAGTGTCGGGCCACAGTGGCATGGGTTGAAATATGGCAGGCAAAAGAGTCTTAATCTTAAGTAACATAAGTGTCTGTTCAGTCATGATGAAGATGAGATGAATCAATGAACGAGAAAAATATCCGAAAACAATGTCACACTATGTACAAATAAAAATTTAAAATAGTGTATATGATGTTCCAACAAGAAACAGACTCACAGTTTACTGTTTGATGTGCTAGATCACGTTGATCTTACCAATGAATGTGCCTCAAGTTTGACAACTTCTTTATAAGCAACACCTTCATAATCGAAGTATACCATCACAGTCAAATCAGAAATCAGGAAGAAAGTGGTTCGAGTACATATATTTGGAGGGATATTGTTATATCGGGAATTCTTTAGTCTAAGCTGGCTAGCAGTTGCAGGTGATGTGTAACACGGTGTTCCCAATAGTGGTTTGGTACGGATGAGTGACCGAGTGCCTTCGTCTAGGTGTCTTCAGTAAAACTAATTAGGTCAGCATCAATGTCGAACACTTACAGAACTATTTATTTCTGGAATTCATTTACTGCTAAATTGGGTTACTGTACTTCGGTTATTGATGTGTGACCTAAGTATTTCTGTTATCATCAACCAGATCAGAGAGCTTTCCCTGTGTCTAAGATACGTTAATAACTGATAATTAGTTATGTACATTTAGCATTTCTTGTGTATTTCTTATTTTACGATAGTGTCTGTACCTGTTGGTGGATGTATTGTTCAGGTATGTTTGATTTAGTTTTTATCTACATCTTTTCCAATAGTACCTTTTTACACACTCCTGTACGTTTTGTAACGCTCTTACAAGGATGCTATTGGTCATTATTGTTTTTTGGTCTACAAAGTAGAGAAACAAGCTTTCGCTTTCGAATATGCAGATGCTTTAAAATAATCAAAGTAGTAAGCGGAAGTTCATTGCCTTCAAATGTGAAGTAGAATTGGTATGTAGTGCTTCGTGCCCAGCCTGAAGGTAGATTATATGTGGGCAAAAGAAGAACGTTCTGAGTAGTGTGCACAAAGAATGTCATCAAACGTCGGCCGACAACTCAGCGGACAAACAAAATACACTTGCTTTTAATAGGGAAGGCAATGGGGAACAATCAGCAATAACACAAGCCCAAGACTAAGACGGTTTAAGAGTTGGGACTAGAAACAGTGTAGTCCTAATCCTGTTACAAAAGTTTCCTTTGGCTTCAAGCACCATCTGCGACCGTTAAATTGGCTTTTTGTCAGTGAGCAGACCTCGTGAGAAATAATCTCAGAAGAACTAATCAGTCTTTGAGAAGGTCTGTTTTTCCATTTTTAACTAAACTAGAACATGTGAACAAGAATACAGAGGGATTGAGTCTTACATTTGGGTTTGTAATACATTCCACAATGGAGATTTTATAGAAACATCAAGCACAACTGTCTGTGCTTTCCCAGAGGCTTACAAACATTCATGACAGCAAATACCCCGCACATAAAGTTAAACGATATAACTGTTGAATAGGTGAAAGTAATATTTACGACCTGCTGACTAATTACGGATGGATGTGATTAAGACATTTGGTATGATACTTTCTTTGGGTCCTTCTGGACATGCATGTCATTAATCAGAGAATAGCACTAAGTCTAAAAAGAAACCGGGAAAAACAGTAAAATATGGAGAAGTTTATTCGCTTTTCTTCTCGTACCAGGACAATATGTGAATACCGGTAAATTTGATATTTAATGTTATCAACAATAAGAAAGCTGAGGCACCACTTATCTTATGCACCATTTGAGTTGTAATCTAGATATTCATATATTTCGATTGTGTAATAAGAAGATGAAGATTATCAGAACTATGTGATATATTAGCGCAATACATTTCGAACAGTCTGATCACATATACTTGTTAAAAACATCAGAACATAGTTCTGATAATCTTCGTCTTCTTATTGCACTATCGAAATTCATCGAAAGGACTAATTGCTTTAAATTCATATTTACGTAGGCTTTTACTACATTTATCTCTTCTTCTCTCATCAACCAATCAGTTCTCGCGTACCAGATTATAATTCAGATAATAGAACAGTTTCTCTGCTCCCTTCTGAAGATCAATTTATAATCATTTAATCCTTTTGAATTATATCCCTCATCCTCAGCTGTCAGTTGTGCATAACATCATTTTCCTATTTTCTGCTTATTTTTCAGTCTTTGTTGTGTTGATTTTATGTGTAAGAAATCGAACCGAATTTTTGCCAGGGCCTACACTGAATATCAGTATCTATAATTTATAGATGTCAGGATTCCTTTGATATTGTTTTGTCTAAAATATATGCGGTCTCAAAAACTTGTCTAAAGAGTTTTAAATACTGGCGGTCATCGAAAAGAAGAAACGTAAAATCAAGTCAGAAATGAAGCGATAGTAGCAGGGTGAGACTTGATGAGTGGAATAGAGGTCTACAAGGCGAATTACCTTAGGACTCCCGTCTATATTCCACGAAACACTTATTTCAAACTCATCTTTCTGCTTAGTTTCTACCTCTTCTTTACATGTTTTGTTTGTACTGTACTTATCAGGATATACATTTCTAAGATATTCAGTATGCCTTTTTTCTAACGACTCTTATTTTGGATATTTTATAAAGAACGGACACTCACATATAACTGGTGAAAACTGGAAGTAACTACATTGGATTATGATGCAGGTGTAGTAGATCTGTTCAGTTTAAGAGGTCCGTCAATTTCGGTGCAAAATCAAGAGCTGCTCTGGTTCCCGGTGTTCCATTCAAGGATATCAATTAGTAGGATATACTGCATTAAAAGTACCTAAAGAGTTGTAGTGATATAAATATTCGACGTAACCGACATACGTACCGGCTTAAGTTAGCATTTGTGTTTGCCAATGGACCTGGGACACTGGTACTGTCAAAGTTTGTGCGGTTCTACTAAATCCCACCTGTTCAACTTTCACAGATTCAACGCAGCTGCAAAATACCGAATTGAATGTGGTCACGGGAAAATAATTAACACATGTGTAGTGACCACTCATTACTTCTTTACTTGACGGACTTCATAACGATTTAGTTATTGGTGACAATATTTGTAGTTCTGGACTGTATAATACATCTTTGAACCTGGTTGTCAATTGTTGTCCTTCAATAAATCATTGGGTCTTATCAAGTTGTTCGCAATGTCTCAGTAACAGGTGGTCTTCATAGTAGTATATTTTGTATTTCAGGGAATTGCTTAGAGACCGGTCTATAGTATTTAATAGACATTTTTCTTAAGAAATTATGGCTCCTGGTGGCTTTAAATCTAGTATATAATTTAACTTAATCGTGTATTTTACCTGCAAATATTTCATCACTGAGGCCACCCAATGATACTTAACAGGTTTCTTTGGGATTAATTGACCACCTTCTATCCATTTTGGGATTTTTCCAGTTACGAACTTGGGTATAATGGAAAACATCATGAAAATGTCTGCGGTTACCAAAGCTATCAAGCTAACGTGTCCATATTAACTGAAGCGGGCTTTGGGATTGGAAAACTTTCCAAATGAATAGGACAATCTGGAATTTATATTTCAGTATGTTTGAGTAACAATGACCAGAAATATTAAAATAGGAACTATCATATTATTTGCCTATTCTATAAAGTATTTACATAAGTATTTATTGGATACAAATTTGACTTTTCAATCGATTGTTAATCGCTTAACACAAGCTTACAATCTATCACATACAGTCATCTTTTTATCTAACTTGTCTTTAGAGAATATCCCAGATTATATCAGTCAGTACATTTCAATTCCCATTGTAGTTTTGACACTCGAAACGCTTTTATATCTGAATGAAAAGACTATTATCAATAACAAATTAGTCAATAATAAAAATTCTATTTATAAAATATACATTTCTTTTCTTATATAATTTAATTCTTTAAATTCACTAAACGCATAACCTTTCCAACTATTGAATACATTTCATAATAATGATAATTATGATAATTTATCAAAACGTTCTTTTGTTTTTGCACGAATATATGCTTGTGATAATTCTCTTGGTGTTGAATCAATCGATATTGTATTGTTTGATAAACTGCTTGAACCAAGACCAGCTTGTGGATTGACACGTAAACTAACAGTTATCTTGAATAGTGTGACATACAGTAGAGTTGAGTAACGTCGTCATTGGTAGTGTACAACAAGTTATTAAAGAAAAGATCCAAAAAAGGTGAAAACAAAACACTTTATTATTCAAGTCTTTCAGATAAATAAGAAACATATATGTTATCAAGCAGAGAATAGTTATTTAATGTAATACTTTAACTTGGTAAAGGTTAATGTACCTGACTTTACTGCACACTTTATTTGTGTATACATTGATTTGACACTATTTAATTGTCTAGACTATATTACACTTTGATAGGGAGTGGGTTAGATATTACAACATAGTGGTAAAACACATCAAGCACTTTAACCATTAGGTTATCTTGTTTATGTATATTTTATTCTATTTTTCAATTTGTCATAACTATTTAGGGATAATTGAGAATATTTAGATTTTACAATGATAATATCGACCTTGTTTGGAAAATTCAAACTTTAGAGCAATCGTGTTTAGGGAAACTTTTACTGGTAGTACGTTATTTGAGCTGGGTGATTGTTTAATTGAAATGTCTATTTAGAGTAGATGTGTGATTTTCATGTAAACCCTATATACTAGTCATGTCATATGAAAAGTCATCTTATTTTGCATGAATCTTTTATCGATCGATGATACCTTTAATTCACCAATAAACTGAAATAATGGCCTAGTGGTTGAAGTACTAGGCTGTTACCTTATAAGTCGAAAGTCCGAATCTCACTTTACTTATTTCGGTTTGGGCAGCCAGATAAAACCAATAAGTCTCAGACAAGTCGAGTGGCTCAAAGATGAATGATATATAAACTCCTAATTTATGGGTTACATTTCAACAATATATTCATATAATGAGCCAATGGTTGTGCAGTCTGAAATCTCTTCGGCTGAAAGTCCAGAATCGGTAACTATCAAATTATCAGTTCAACCACGTCCACTATCTCAATATGTAATCAGTCAATTATTTTGCCATAACGTTGATTTTTTTCAAAATATACTGTAATCTGTTTGATACTATGGAAAGCGTTTCTGAAGTATAGTTGAGTCATTGTGTATACAAGTTTTTCACTAACATAAAGTGAATACAAAGAAAAATCGAACGTTATCATCTTTAACTTCCAAAATGGCTTATCATAAAATACAGTACTGAAATATTCGTCTGACAACCTAATGGACCTGATGAGTAGAATTTAATGAACTAGGCCAGGAAACAGTGTTCAAGGGATTTGTACTTAAGGCTAAATTTCACTATCCATAAACATATTTCGCTTGTAACTGATTACTTGTCACTTAATTGCAACGCTTTGAATAGGATTTTTTCTTCTAGTCAAACCTGACTATTTCATATATCTTAATATTAAAAAAAAAGAGATGGTGCACGCTTAAAGAAGTTTGAACAAGTAGGAAATAGTTGCTCATCAATCACCAGTCTACAAAAAATTTACCAGTTATCATTACTTTTTAGGTTAAAGAAAAATTAAATAGTAAAAATAGAATCAAACTAGTGAAAATCAATTACCGGTTCTGAAATTCCAGTTTTACTTTTACCCAATCCTTGACCAGGTGTCCAACCCATTTTAGCTAATAATTTAGCTCCTTTATTTTCATCTCCAATAGGTTTATATACACTGGCTGGTGTTGCTCGAGTTATTAGTGGAGTTTTAATAAGTTGCTGTTTTATTACACCTGGTGCAGGAGGTAATGGATAACCTGCTGCTTTTAAATTTGCTTCGATTGCACGTCGTTGTGCAGCACGATCCATATATTGTCTGTCTGTCTTTGCCTGAGGTCTTATTCGTGGAAACTATTGATCGAAAGGTAAACAGAGTGATTTTTAGAAAAAAATTGCTTAATGTAATTGTTTTTGAAGATTATATACATTATGAGTTGACTTTAGTTAAACAACTATTCCATACCAGGGAGAGAGAAACAACTGTCCCATTCTAGTATGAGACTTCTCAACGGTACGTAACTGCAACTACAAGAGAGATTAAACTGAAGACTCTAGGGCTCACTGTAAGCATGATGCCTTGAGATAATTGAATTGATATCTTATGATTCACATTTCTAACTTAAGTCAATTTTTTACAACTCAATAAACTTTACTTTTATTAAATTGCTAATTAAAGCCAGTGTAAACTAACATGAATTTATCAAAGTAAGAATAATTTACACAGCTTAAACAAAAAAAGGTATTAAAAATATTTGTCAGTACCCGAAGAGTTTTAATCTCGATAATGCTATTCAAAAGCAGATGACAAGATCCTAACGTAGAAAAATATAGGTGAATTAATGACAGTAATGTTTAAACAAGATTTTACTAAGACTAAACAGCTCAGTGACAAACTAATCAGTGTCAATGTAATGTTTTCAATATCCCAATTGTTTCGTAATATTACTGTCGAATATAACCAGTTTTGTGTAGCTCAGTTATAAGGATGATATATTAGGTATATCATTCAACTTTAAACTATCTAAACAAAAGCATCATTCATTCCGAACATAGATACTAAAATAAGATTGTCAGATATACTTATAAAAATGTCAGTTTATGAAAGTTACCCTAAAGATAACGTCATTCGGGTTTCACAAAAGTATATCATAAAGCACAAAAAAAAAGATCTACAACTTAAATACTTTAATTACGCTAAAATTAACATTTCGTATTGTATATTCTCAATACCTAGACAAGTTGATCAATCAGAAAGCTAGATGAAGCTGAATAAAACTATTAAAATTACGCTCTACATTTTAACTAATGAAACTCAAAATGATTGACCATTTAATATTTTATCTGTAAATTGGAGGTTTGTATTACTCTATGCAACCTAGGCTTTCTAATCAGTATCGCTACATTTAAAACTTAGTGTACAAATTCAAATTCGAATTATTAAATAGTTTAATTTGTCAATAGACAAAAAGAAATCACACATCAGCGATTCTCCAGCATAATTTGCATTTTCTACAATTAGGACTAATACTGATCATTTATTTATTTAACATAATAATAACAAATATTATTATCCAAGAAGGTAAATTGTACTAACATGGAAGGTTCCGTTCTATTTAGAATGATAAGAGGAAAAAACAAAAAGAAACACATAACTTACCTTTAAACCATATTTTTTCTTTATTTCATCTAATTTTGCACGTCTTTCAGCATCTTTTGATGAATGTGCTGTTTTATTGTTGAGTTCGATGATTCGAAAGGAAAACAAAAAAACAAAATTTGGTCATTTAGAAGAAGAAGAAGAAGAAAGTATTGCTATCAAGATTATCTCAATTATGAAATGAAAATAATAGCTGGTAAAAATCTAGAAAGAACTAAACAACTATGCCACTATAGTTTAATTCTCCTTAGTAATATGAACGCAAATTTCAGAAAACAATAAACCCAGGATTTCATAAGTTACATAGTGAACATTATAGCATTGAACCAATCAGTTGTAATTGAATGGTTTACACTTTCAACTTTAGTTTGCTGGCTAAATAACCAGATTATTCAATATAATCAATTATATTTATCTGCTTTATGATCAATATAATTTTGCGATGGTGGAGAAGATTTGTAGCTCAGGTGGATGATTTTGGTGGAGTTTTGTTCGCTGAGCTGGATGGTTTGACTTCGTGCTGATGATGTCATTCAGAAGAACGATGAAAGCTCCACGACCAAACGACCCAGCTCAAAGAACAAAACTCCACCAAGATCAATATAATTAAATGCATTATTTCTCAGTTAGAAGAAATCATTTTCTAAATAATACATATACATAGACAAAAAACGTTTTTATAATTAATTACTCGGTATAGTTTCAGTTAGATTTTCTGTATTCATATCATCATTTGTAGAATTGATTGTTTCATTGACATCTATAATTGAAGTTAAAGCAGCCTTAATCTCGTCTGGATCACATTGTCCACATGTTTCATTACCATTATGTATGTGTACAAGTAAACGGGTTGAACCTAATCGTATTATATCACCATGACGTAATATTGATGATTTACACTTAAATAAAAGAAAAAAGGAAAAAAAGAAAGGAAATATAGACATTTCAAAAAATATATACTCTTGTCATGAAAAGACACCGATCTGAAACACTCACTGACTCACGCCTGTTACTCCTCGCGAAGGAGCATAGGACGCTCACCAGCATTCTCCATCCAACCCTGTCCAGCTCTTTCCAGTTGTTATTCACCCTTTTAATATCTTATTCTATTTCCCGACGTAATGTGTTCTCTGGCCTTCCTCTTTTCCGCTTCTCTTCAGGACTCCATGTTAGGGCTTGCCTCTTGATTCAGTTTGATGATTTGCGTAATGTATGTCCTATCCATTTGTATCGTCTTTTCCTAATTTCCTCTACAGCTGGTTTGTTCTCTCCCACAGAAGGCTGTTGCTGATGGTATCCGGCCAATGGACGTTGAGTATCTTGCGTAGACAACTATTTATAAATACTTGTACCTTCTTGATGGTGGTTGTTGTAGTTCTCCAAGTTTCAGCTCCGTACAGTAGAACTGCCTTGACGTTTGTATTGAAGATTCTGACTTTCATATTGCTTGAAAGTTGTTTTGAGTTCCATATGTTCTTCAATTGTAGGAATGAGACCCTTGCTTTGCCAATCCTTGCCTTTACGTCTGCATTTGACCCTCCTTTTTCATCGATGATGCTTTTCAGGTACGTGAAGGATTCTACATCTTCCAGAGTTTCGCCATCAAGTGCGATTGGATTGATGTTATCCGTGTTGTATTTGAAGACCTTGATTTTCCTCTTGTGTATGTTGAGGTCTACTGATACAGAGACTTCTGCTACACTGGCTGTCTTTATCTGCATTTGTTCGTGTGTATGCGATTGGAGGGCTAGGTCATCTGATTCATTTGAAAGTATTATTGAAAACCAAAACTGAATAGAATAAAATTCGGAATAAAATTTGTATATTTATGTTTAGATAAAAAAAACAACCAATCATGGCCACTAGAATTCCATAGTCTTGATACATTTTTTCATTCGATGGTACTCTGGTGACCCCAGGTTCTTTTTTATTGGAATGAGTAAAAACAAAATTATTTAAGACAGATGAATTTTATTTTAGAAAAAGAGAACAGTTCACATCAGACAATTTTCCAACAACATTCAAATGCTGATTCTGTTTAAAGCATTAATGAAGATCATTTACTGTAAAATGTATGATGTTATGTATGTGTGTGTTTATGTTCTTCTTATTAAATCCCTGTAATCAGATGAGGCTTGAGGTTACAGTCGGAGTTATATTATTTATTAAAGTTACCCACTAATTAGATTTAAACCGAAAAGTATAGTAACCAATAAAAAATATCAAAAGTAGTCAGGACCGTATTTTATCATCAATCAAATACATCTTGATATTGTCAGATTTTACATTTGACATAGAAATGAATACAAAAGTTAATGAATGTGTTTTTCTTTTTACTATTAATCTATCAATAAGTATCGGTGTTCAACTAATTGCATCTCATTAAATCTATTCACAATAACTGAATGTTTCCATACATGGAGGACATAAACTATCTATCTCGCTTTATTTAACACACCAAAATATCCTTTCTGAAAACAAAAACAAACTAGTTTCATATTTGTCACCTACTTTCACAAAATTGTCATGTTTACGGACAATTTAGGAAAATGCTCTAGATATTCCATTTATTTATTTAACTTGTTTGATCTTCCTAATATTCTAATCAGTAAATTAAAGAATGAATAAGAAATGTATAGGGTATCGTAACGATTAAACATGTATAGATTAATTGTATTAGGAAAGTACATGTTAGGTGATGCAAAAAAGGAATTTATGAATAAACAATCAAAATTTATTTTTTAGCAGAATCTAGTTGTTAACGTATAAATGAATATGATAAAAAGTTCTTTAGAACATCAAAAATCAATAAAAACTAAGAAGAACAAAATTAATAAATCAGATAAATCAATAAACGAATATATTCTAAGGTAAATACATGAAGAATAAAAGAAAAAACGAAAGTTATCAATTACCTTTGCTAAAGCAATACCATTGATACTGGTAGTAAAATTAGAACCCCGATCCACTAGAGAATATAGACGACTATCTGTATCGTAAATAACTTCACAATGCAACTATTAATAAAAAGAAAATAAAAAACAGATTAACGAAAACAATTAATCTTAAATACTACAAAATATTCCATGAAAGTATATATATATATATATATATATATATATATATATATATATATATCTTGAGACAAAAACAACAACGTCACTGAAGTGAGCTGTACGTATTCAAAGCTTTGTCAAGTCATTCTAACTACACCGCATTACCATATAGTTCTCTACTTATTCCCCTGTAGCGGCAGCACCACTACTCACAGGACTCGGACACACCAACTAACAATGTTGAATTACGAACGACCCATACATACACATATACATTGTGACATAGGATAATTGCCATCGAATGCAATAGTCTCATTACAATCACAACGCAACCATGACCAAGTATATGAACTGGTCTAGTGAACTAGATGAGTGTGAAGTTCGCTTGATGGTAATGTGCACGGTAATGCGAAGCACCAGTGGACCAGTGTTTGTCTGTTGGGTTGTGTAAGAGCTGGTGTTTATGGAATGAGTGAAGTGGTGTAAGTAGTTATTTGTGGAGGCAGTTGTTTGAGTGTGGTGGGTGATTGATGTTTCATATTGTGCAATGAAAGTAGAGTGTATGTCAGGTGTTGAGTGTATAGAGTGGGGAAGTTGATGATTAGGTGGGTTTTGTTAAGTCTGAATATGTGTATGGTGTGGCAGTGGTCGATTTTAAAGAGAATTATATTGCTATTCAAAGGGATGATCCGAAGACCTCCCCACTGACAAAAACTACGCGTCCGAGCGAGCCCGATTAGGGATCGTCGCAGGCTTCAACACGCCGGAGTGCAATGGCGAGCCTCCACCTGGGGCCAGAGCATTCGTGATCACCCTGGTCCCGGCGCCAAGTAAGTTTAAGTACACCATTCAACAATAATCTGCCTATTATACTTCAACACATTACACTCAATCATCAATTAGCAAACGTTTCACACATACAACATACACAACCAGTCGCATCACCATATAACACTCTCACCACATAAATATTTATAACTACAACCCAATTCTCAACAAAAATCATCATCATATGCACAAATAAACACGGAAACATCAATTACAATTTTTACAAACACTACCCACTTATACTACTTTACATCATTTCAGTAGATCATATCCAACATCACACTCAACTTTGGCAATTCTATCGCGCCAAATTAACACTATCCATCATGCAGAACACACATCACACAACACACCGATTAGCATCATTCCACACAATACACTGTACTAATACTATTCACAACACCTAATCCTCAACTCATAACAAACACATCATACTGGTACAATGCATCTCCGTGAACAACACTTCTCTCAGTAAGCAACAAGTGCCAGCCACCGCTACATACCCAACAACACTATACGGACAATAACACAATGATCCACCTCACACACCAAACACAAGTCATCACATCCAATCACATCAGACAGATCATCGCCACAACGGTCACCATCCACCTGTTCCCAAGACCTTCAACGATTAACAAGCCGCCTGAACACATGTACATATATATATATATATATATATATATATATATATATATATATATATATATAGTGACACAAATATCATACGTGATTACATTTACCACAACCACAAACATCAACGTCACTGAAGTGAGCTGTACGTATTCAAAGCTTTGTCAAGTCATTCTAACTACACCGCATTACCATATAGTTCTCTACTTATTCCCCTGTAGCGGCAGCACCACTACTCACAGGACTCGGACACACCAACTAACAATGTTGAATTACGAACGACCCATACATACACATATACATTGTGACATAGGATAATTGCCATCGAATGCAATAGTCTCATTACAATCACAACGCAACCATGACCAAGTATATGAACTGGTCTAGTGAACTAGATGAGTGTGAAGTTCGCTTGATGGTAATGTGCACGGTAATGCGAAGCACCAGTGGACCAGTGTTTGTCTGTTGGGTTGTGTAAGAGCTGGTGTTTATGGAATGAGTGAAGTGGTGTAAGTAGTTATTTGTGGAGGCAGTTGTTTGAGTGTGGTGGGTGATTGATGTTTCATATTGTGCAATGAAAGTAGAGTGTATGTCAGGTGTTGAGTGTATAGAGTGGGGAAGTTGATGATTAGGTGGGTTTTGTTAAGTCTGAATATGTGTATGGTGTGGCAGTGGTCGATTTTAAAGAGAATTATATTGCTATTCAAAGGGATGATCCGAAGACCTCCCCACTGACAAAAACTACGCGTCCGAGCGAGCCCGATTAGGGATCGTCGCAGGCTTCAACACGCCGGAGTGCAATGGCGAGCCTCCACCTGGGGCCAGAGCATTCGTGATCACCCTGGTCCCGGCGCCAAGTAAGTTTAAGTACACCATTCAACAATAATCTGCCTATTATACTTCAACACATTACACTCAATCATCAATTAGCAAACGTTTCACACATACAACATACACAACCAGTCGCATCACCATATAACACTCTCACCACATAAATATTTATAACTACAACCCAATTCTCAACAAAAATCATCATCATATGCACAAATAAACACGGAAACATCAATTACAATTTTTACAAACACTACCCACTTATACTACTTTACATCATTTCAGTAGATCATATCCAACATCACACTCAACTTTGGCAATTCTATCGCGCCAAATTAACACTATCCATCATGCAGAACACACATCACACAACACACCGATTAGCATCATTCCACACAATACACTGTACTAATACTATTCACAACACCTAATCCTCAACTCATAACAAACACATCATACTGGTACAATGCATCTCCGTGAACAACACTTCTCTCAGTAAGCAACAAGTGCCAGCCACCGCTACATACCCAACAACACTATACGGACAATAACACAATGATCCACCTCACACACCAAACACAAGTCATCACATCCAATCACATCAGACAGATCATCGCCACAACGGTCACCATCCACCTGTTCCCAAGACCTTCAACGATTAACAAGCCGCCTGAACACATGTACATATATATATATATATATATATATATATATATATATATATATATATATATATATATATATATATATATATATATATAGTGACACAAATATCATACGTGATTACATTTACCACAACCACAAACATCAACGTCACTGAAGTGAGCTGTACGTATTCAAAGCTTTGTCAAGTCATTCTAACTACACCGCATTACCATATAGTTCTCTACTTATTCCCCTGTAGCGGCAGCACCACTACTCACAGGACTCGGACACACCAACTAACAATGTTGAATTACGAACGACCCATACATACACATATACATTGTGACATAGGATAATTGCCATCGAATGCAATAGTCTCATTACAATCACAACGCAACCATGACCAAGTATATGAACTGGTCTAGTGAACTAGATGAGTGTGAAGTTCGCTTGATGGTAATGTGCACGGTAATGCGAAGCACCAGTGGACCAGTGTTTGTCTGTTGGGTTGTGTAAGAGCTGGTGTTTATGGAATGAGTGAAGTGGTGTAAGTAGTTATTTGTGGAGGCAGTTGTTTGAGTGTGGTGGGTGATTGATGTTTCATATTGTGCAATGAAAGTAGAGTGTATGTCAGGTGTTGAGTGTATAGAGTGGGGAAGTTGATGATTAGGTGGGTTTTGTTAAGTCTGAATATGTGTATGGTGTGGCAGTGGTCGATTTTAAAGAGAATTATATTGCTATTCAAAGGGATGATCCGAAGACCTCCCCACTGACAAAAACTACGCGTCCGAGCGAGCCCGATTAGGGATCGTCGCAGGCTTCAACACGCCGGAGTGCAATGGCGAGCCTCCACCTGGGGCCAGAGCATTCGTGATCACCCTGGTCCCGGCGCCAAGTAAGTTTAAGTACACCATTCAACAATAATCTGCCTATTATACTTCAACACATTACACTCAATCATCAATTAGCAAACGTTTCACACATACAACATACACAACCAGTCGCATCACCATATAACACTCTCACCACATAAATATTTATAACTACAACCCAATTCTCAACAAAAATCATCATCATATGCACAAATAAACACGGAAACATCAATTACAATTTTTACAAACACTACCCACTTATACTACTTTACATCATTTCAGTAGATCATATCCAACATCACACTCAACTTTGGCAATTCTATCGCGCCAAATTAACACTATCCATCATGCAGAACACACATCACACAACACACCGATTAGCATCATTCCACACAATACACTGTACTAATACTATTCACAACACCTAATCCTCAACTCATAACAAACACATCATACTGGTACAATGCATCTCCGTGAACAACACTTCTCTCAGTAAGCAACAAGTGCCAGCCACCGCTACATACCCAACAACACTATACGGACAATAACACAATGATCCACCTCACACACCAAACACAAGTCATCACATCCAATCACATCAGACAGATCATCGCCACAACGGTCACCATCCACCTGTTCCCAAGACCTTCAACGATTAACAAGCCGCCTGAACACATGTATATATATATATATATATATATATATATATATATAGTGACACAAATATCATACGTGATTACATTTACCACAACCACAAACATCAACGTCACTGAAGTGAGCTGTACGTATTCAAAGCTTTGTCAAGTCATTCTAACTACACCGCATTACCATATAGTTCTCTACTTATTCCCCTGTAGCGGCAGCACCACTACTCACAGGACTCGGACACACCAACTAACAATGTTGAATTACGAACGACCCATACATACACATATACATTGTGACATAGGATAATTGCCATCGAATGCAATAGTCTCATTACAATCACAACGCAACCATGACCAAGTATATGAACTGGTCTAGTGAACTAGATGAGTGTGAAGTTCGCTTGATGGTAATGTGCACGGTAATGCGAAGCACCAGTGGACCAGTGTTTGTCTGTTGGGTTGTGTAAGAGCTGGTGTTTATGGAATGAGTGAAGTGGTGTAAGTAGTTATTTGTGGAGGCAGTTGTTTGAGTGTGGTGGGTGATTGATGTTTCATATTGTGCAATGAAAGTAGAGTGTATGTCAGGTGTTGAGTGTATAGAGTGGGGAAGTTGATGATTAGGTGGGTTTTGTTAAGTCTGAATATGTGTATGGTGTGGCAGTGGTCG